>NW_025814480.1:0-92354 GCF_018902025.1 Drosophila willistoni | reverse complement strand
TATTTTAACGCAACTTGATCTACGTATGGGATACCATCAAATCGAGATAAGTGAATCGTCCAAACAGGCGTTTGTTACAGCTGATGGGCATTACGAATACAACAGAATGCCTTTTGGACTCATTAACGCTCCGGCAGTCTTTCAGTCGGTAATGAACCAAATCATAAACGTATGGATCCAGGTGAGGTACTCGCATATTTAGATGACGTAATAATCCCAAGTAAGACCTTCGAATCTGGTATGCAACGAATTAAAAAGTTTTTCTCAATCTTACCAAGACAGTGGCTTAACCCTACGATACGACAATGCAAGTTTTGCATCCGAAATTACGTTTTTGGGCCACATAGTCAATAAAGATGGAATAAACCTGGCGAATGTAAGTAAGCGCAATTAAAAATTTTAAAGTACCTACAAACGTAAGAGAAGTAAGAAGATTCCTTGGTCTCACAGGTTTCTTCAGAAAATTTATTGAAAATTATTCATTAATATCACGTCCTTTAACAGAACTGCTACGCAAAACGGAGGCGAATACATTTAGTTGGGGAGAAGCCCAGCAACATGCATTTAATGAATTAATCGAAAAACTATGTAGCGAACCTGTTCTCACTCTATACGATTTTTCGGCTAACACGAAGTACACACCGATGCTTGTGCTTTAGGCCTAGCAGGAGTTTTACTACAGTTACATAATGACAAAGATTGGCGTCCCGTTTGTTATTTTAGTCGACACTGTACCAACGCTGAGAGTAAATACCACAGTTACGCATTGGAAACGCTTGCAGTAGTAGAAACACTCCAAAGGTTCAGAGTCTACCTTTTGGGAAAATTATTCCGTCTGGTGACGGATTGCTCAGCTATTGCCAAGGTTAAAACGAATAAAGAACTCATTCCACAGGTGGCGCGCTGGTGGATTAATATAATGGATTACGACTGTGAATTTATTCATCGAGATGGTAGCAAAATGGCTCATGTAGATGCGTTGAGCCGTGCTCCAAATTTACCCCCGGAAGGATCACTAGATGAATTTGTTAGAACCATAATTTCAGAAATCGACGACTGGTTGTTAACAATGCAACTACAGGACAAAATACTTGCCGAAATAATCGCAGTACTGAAGGGAAAGCGTCACAGTGAACAACTGAAGCAACTACGTATTGATTATGTCATCGAAAATCATCGCCTTTATCGGAAAACGGAAAACACTATCGCGTTTGTTGTGCCAAAGGCAGTTAGATGGCGATGTCGGACACTTCGGTCTTGATAAAACCATTGAGAGGATTCAAAAACGATTTTGGTTTCCAAAGATGAGGAAATACGTGAAGGATATATTCCACATGCATCCAATGCTGCTACTATAAGTCTAAAGGAGGAAAGCCTGAAGGTCGCATGCATTACAACGATGTTGAACCAAAATCCAAAATCCCAAAATCCAAAGGATTGGGATTGACTCTTCATAACCTTCAATGGACCGTCACTCGCAGAAAACAGTACCACTGGATTCAGTCCAATTGATCTCGTATTTAATTTCAACGCTATTGATGTCGAGCAGAACACCTTACTGCAGCGATACACGCAGATCTGGATAAGCCATATTCAACGAACCGTCACGAATTTCGAAGTCAAGCAGCAGCCAATATCGCATCAGAAAGAGCTAAATGGAAGAAACGTTTTGACGCCAACACACTAACCCTTTGTTTATTCCACAGTGATCTTGTAGTAGTAGAAAACGAACCAGCCGCGACAGGCGAATCGCGTAAACTGGAACCACGATACCGAGGTCCTTATCAGTGGCCAAAATCCTTGGAAACGATCGTTATTAATCAAAGATGTCCCCGGCATAAGGTTACAGGACGTAAATACTGTTCTGTATATTCCTCGGATAAGATGAAACCCTGGTGTTCAAATATTCCCGAATTGGATGTATCTGACGACGAAGATACTCGAATCGAGGGCGATCCGAATGCGGATTGGCCGAGCTGTCACCAGACAGTTCATTAACATACTGATTCAGCCCTGGGCAAGCGACGTTATGCTCTACCCTGGTGTTATCGATAAGTATCAAAGAGTTGGTAACAAAACGTTGACGAGAAAGGGTGCGAACGAAGAAGCTCCTACGATCGGTGGTAACGAACGGCCACCACGAACGAATCCAACGGCATCGCTTTGCAAACGTCATTTTATTGTTAAGTCTCAATTAGTTAATAAACTTTATTAATTATCCACCTAAACGTACGAGTCTGGCATTTCTATTGTTCCTATAAGTCGCACTCCCGCCGAAGCCTTCCTGACAGCTTCTCCATCTACAATCTTCTACTGGGTAATGTGATTTGCAACCGACATTTTCAGAAGTGGGTATTAGGTGTGACACCGGAAACGGCAAGTTTAAAAAATTTTCTCAAAAACTGAAGGTTCCTAAACTGGCAACAGATTGGCGCAACCAAATTATGAAGCCGAAGCCAAAGTGGAAGGATGCACCCAAATATGCTAAATTTAATGCTCGTCCTAAATTCCAAGGTTTTAAAGCGGACAAAGTTAACCTAAGATCGAAGCGAAGAAGGCGGTAATTTCCCCTAATACGAAAGTAATGGTGATGGCTCCTTTTGGCCACATTTCCCGTGAGGTACGCCCACTCACTAGAAGTCCGACTGCCAAACCAAGGAGTAAGAAGAAAGAAGCTGGCCATCCGAAGAGGACACCAAGATAAATATTGCTAGAAATGACCAAAAAGTTTTGGTTAAGGTGAAGAAAGAGGAGGACAAAGCATATGAAAGAAAATAAGGGTTACGTACATATTGAATTTTTTGGCATTAGAATTGACAACGATTCTACAAATTTTTTAAAATTCTATAATAACTTTTTTCGACCCATATTTGTATTTTAAAATAAGTAAACATCTGGATTGTTAATGCAATTTTATATCTTTTGCTCTTTACAATAGGTATATTTGGTTGTTTGGTAGCTCGATTGGGCGTCCCGAGGAGCTCACCTTATTTAGGACCGGAATTCATCCAATTAGCTATTGCTTTCTGAGAGCTAAAAACAGGCGGACATGGCCAATTTTTCTAGCTAGCAGACTGATGTACATTTTTACATTTGAACAGTGACAGAAATCGATATGTATAATTGAATTTAAGTTTAACTTATATTTATTTACTTGATCCTTAGAATAAGAAGTAGATGCACGAATATCCAAGTAAATGGTGGAAAGCTTTATCTTGAATAGGCCCAAATATGTAATAATTAGGAAGTAACCCCAAAAGCTTTCCTAAGTTGTTAAGGTAACAATGGAAAAGGTGTTTAATTCGATTTTTTAAAAAACGTGCTTTATCCTCATCAATCAAATAAATCTGGTCTTGCGGGTATTGTGGAGCCACTTAAAAGCCATTCTCACTGTAAATACAACTAGATGATAGATAATCAGTATTTTACTGTTAACCATTCATATTATATGTGAGATGGGATAAGGTAGTTGCATCGTGGTGGCAACTCCCTTATGCAGATTGGCAACGCAGCAGCAGTCGTGAGAAGTGGGCAGTCGAGGTTCAGCAGTCAACAGTCAAGGTTCAGCAATCAACAGTCGAGGTTCAGTAGTCAACAGTCGACGTTCAGCAGTCAGCAGTCGAGGTTCAGCAGTCAATAGTCAATGTTCAGCAGTCAGAGGTATAAATCAGCAGTTCACAGAACCCGAGATTTAAGTTGCATATTGTTATCATTATTCGCTCGTCCGCGATTTATAATACTAATAAACTTTAATATAATACATTTGGGCACTCATTTGAGGACTCCACCTTACATTTGGGGGCTCAACCGATCGCGGACTTTGGAAATATATGATTGGAAAGCTGACAGTGGAAAGAGTGAGACAGCGAAAGTTTTCGGCAGCAGAAAAAACGAGATAGCGAATACGCTCAACCGATCGCGGACTTTAGAAATATATGATTGGAAAGCTGACAGTGGAAAGAGTGAGACACCGAAAGTTTTAGACAGCAGAAAAAACGAGAGAGCGAATACGGTCAACCGATCGCGGACTTTGGAAATACATGATTGGAAAGCTGACAGTGGAAAGTGTGAGACATCGAAAGTTTTCGACAGCAGAAAAAACGAGACAGCGAGTACACTCAGACGAAAAAACGAATTCCAATTTCGCAAGAAGACGCGATGCCTTGGCGCCACACGAAATAAGCAAGACGAAAACATCAAACGAAACGAAAAAAGAGACAGCAAGCAGACGCGAAATTTTGGCGTCAAACAAAACGAAAAAAGAGACAGCAAGCAGACGTGAAATTTTGGTGGCAAACAAAACGAAGAAAGAGACAGCAAGCAGAAGCGAAATTCTAGCGGCAAACAAAACGAAGAAAGAGACAGCAAGCAGAAGCGAAATTCTGGCGGTAAACGAAACGATGAAAAAGACAACAAGCAGACGGGAAATTCTGGCGGCAAAAGAAACGAAGGCAGCAATCGGAAACAACGAGACGAATACAGCAAGCAAAAAACGAAGAGGAGAAGTCGCGAGCAAGATTCCAATAAGAGAGGATGTGTGTCCAATAAGAGTGTTACGAAATCGCATCATTATGTCGGACCAATTGAGAAGAAAAATGGAAATGATGAAAACCAGGCCGGAATAAATGCAGCAATGCTGGTTGAGAACACCGCGACTCTTCAACAGCTGGTCCAACTATTTTCTCTAAAAGTTATCTCGACGTACGAAGTCCGATGGTGAAAGTTTTCATGAGTACATTTTACAAATGAAACGGATCGCTGCCCGTGGGATTATTGATATGGAGTCAGTTATCAAGCACATCGTTAATGGATTGAAACTAAAGAGTGACTACAAATACACGTTGTACGGCTGCAAGTCACTGAAGGAGCTGAAAGACAAATATGACATTTACGAAAAAATCGCCAGTATCAAGGCTAAGACCGAAGCAGCAAAACGAGCTCCGCAGCAGTTTACGCCGAAATCAAACTTTAATAAGAGTGACAGGAAGCAACATTGCTTCAAATGCGGATCAATGGCGCATCTGCGCAAGGACTGTAAGGAGGAAGTCAAGTGTTTCCGCTGCAACCAAACTGGACACATGTCCAAAAATTGTCCTACTTCCTCTGTAAACATTGTGTATGAAGAAAACCGACTCAAATCATTGCAGATAGGCGAGGTGAAGGTAAAGGGATTGATAGACACCGGAGCTGACGTGTCTCTACTTAGAAAGTCTGTGTTCAGCCGAATGCGAGGAGTCCAGCTGCTAGCAAGTACGTCTTGTCTGAGAGGACTAGGACAGAACACCACACGTCCTGTAGGTCAATTCAAGGCACAGGTTGCCAACCAAAATCAGATAAGTATTTACAATGTAGTCGAAACAAACACTAACCCTGATGTGCCTTCACAGTCTACTCTGTTGTTCAATCGATGATTGAGGATTTTGGCAAAAGAAAGAAGACAGCTGACTGCCCGATCACGTTGAAGATCGTGCCTGACGACAACATCGAGCCATTTAGGCACGCACCAAGCCGAATAGCCATTACCGAAGCAGATGTGGTCAAGCAGCAGATCGCCGAATGGCTGAAAGATGACACAATACGACGTTCATCATCTAACTTCGCCAGTCGTACAGTTATCGTAAAAAAGAAGGATGGCAATAATCGAGTGTGCATTGACTACCGGCAGTTAAACAAGATGGTATTGAAGGATTGTTTCCCTGTGCCTATCGTCGAAGATGTTTTGGAAAAATTGGGCAATGCAAAAGTTTTCACCATCAGTTTAACCGCGCGCCCTTTGGCTTTTGCAACTCCCCAGCCGCTTTTATGATAACGTTCTCGAGCTTTACATGGACGATATCATAATACATGCCGAAACAGTCAACGAAGGTCTTACGAAATCGCGAAAAGTTCTGGATGTAGCAGCTGAGTACGGGCTAAAAATAAAATGGAGGAAATGCCGATCCTACAGACTGAAATTGAATTTTTGGGTCACCAAATTGGAAACGGAAACATAAAGCCGGGAGCAGAAAAGACCAAAGCCATTAGAAAGTTTCCAATGCCAAAAAACATCAAGGCTGTTCAGGCTTTTCTCGGATTAACTGGCTTTTTCCGCAAATTTATAAGAGACTACTCATTGATCGCCAAGCCGCTGACAGATCTATTGCGAAAGGATATCGAATTTAAAATGGGCCCAAAGGAACAAAACGCTGTTGAAGTCTTGAAAGATGCCTTAATAAAAGAGCCTGTTTTGAAGTTGTATCGAAGGGATGCCAGAACTGAAATACATACCGACGCATCTAAAGACGGGTTTGGTGCTGCATTGCTACAGTGGCAAGAGGGTCAACTTCACCCCGTTCTGTTTTGGAGCAAGAAACCCTCAGAGTCTGAAGCACAGCTGCATAGCTATGTACAAGAAGCCAAAGCTATATTTCTAGCTTGCAAAAAATTTGAGCAATATATTCTTGGAATTAATTTTAAGCTTGTAACTGATTGCGCGGCGTTCAAACAAACATTTAGTATGAAAGACGTTCCTCGGGAGGTTGCCCAATGGGTTCTATACTTGCAAGATTTTGATTTTGAGGCAGTACACAGACCAGGAGAACGGCTAAAATACGTGGACTGCCTAAGTCGATACACAAGTCAAGTAATGGTAGTATCGTCAGTAGTCACAGCGAAGATTAGAAAAGCTCAGCAAGATGATACAATGATTAAAGCAATTTCCGAAATTCTTAGAAGCAAGCCATATGACAACTTTAAGCTTAAAGGAGGTTTGGTGTACAAGGAACAGATTTGCTCGCTATACCAAAATCCCTAGAAAGAGAAATAATTACAGAAGCTCACAAGGCAGGACACTTTGCAGTGCAGAAAACTATGCACGCAGGACAACAAAGTTTTTGGATACCACATCTGGAAGGCAAAGTGATGCAGATAATAAACAATTGTGTCAAATGCATTATCTACAACAAGAAACTTGGCAAAAAAGAAGGGTTTCTTTATCAAATCGACAAAGGATCCGAACCGCTGCACACCTTGCAAGTGGATCACCTCAGACCGATGGATGCCACATCAAAGCTATATAAATACATATTTGCAATGGTCGATAGTTTCAGCAAATTTGTATGGATGTACCCCACAAAAACCACTAATGCCGACGAGGTCATCAAAAAGCTACAGGAATGGTCAGATATATTCGGACATCCAGTAGTTTTGAAGAGTATACGAAGCAGAATGGAATTGAACATGTTTGGAGCACCACTGGAGTGCCAAGAGGAAATGGACAAATTGAATGTGTCAACCAATCGATCCTTAACATTATATCCAAGTTATCATCGGAGGAGCCTGAGAGATGGTATAAGTTCGTACCAAGAGTTCAAAAAGCGATTAATTCTTCTGTCCATAAGTCCACAAAGCGTTTCTCCATTTGAGTTGATGCTCGGCGTAAAAATGAGGAGCGGAACCAAAAGCGATATCTTACAGTTGCTCGAGGAAGAAATGCTTGACACCTTCGACTCAGAAAGGCAAGAGATGCGTGACAAAGCAAAAGAAAATATACAGATGGCTCAGAAACGTTAAAAAGAACAGTTTGATAAAAACCGAAAGAACGAGGTCGGATACAATGTTGGAGATCTGGTGGCCATTCGTAGAACCCAATTTGTAGCAGGCAAAAAGTTGGCAAGCGAGTTTTTAGGACCGTACGAGATTGTAAAGTTGAAACGAGCAGGACGCTATAATGTTCGAAAAGCAGCAACAGACACCGAGGGACCAACATATACGACCACTAGCAATGAAAACATGAAATTGTGGAGTTTTGTAGCAGAGAACGAGGATGCATGGTCATCAGAGGCTGATGACTAATCAGGAAGGCCGAATGTGAGATGGGATAATGTAGTTGCAGCGTGGTGGCAACTCCCTTATGCAGATTGGCAACGCAGCAGCAGTCGTGAGAAGTGGGCAGTCGAGGTTCAGCAGTCAACAGTCGAGGTTCAGCAGTCAACAGTCGACGTTCAGCAGTCAGCAGTCGAGGTTAAGCAGTCAATAGTCAATGTTCAGCAGTCAGAGGTATCAGCAGTCGGAAGTATCAGCAGTCAGCAGTAAGAAGCCGATAAATCAGCAGTACACAGAACCCGAGATTTAAGTTGCATATTGTAATCATTATTCGCCCGTCCACGATTTATAATACTAATAAACTATAATATAATACAATTGGGGACTCATTTGAGGACTCCATCTTACATATATTAGACTTAAATATAATATTTAATGGAATCACAACGAAAATATGTTAATAGAAAGAGTATTATGAAATCCTGATCAGACACTGATCGACAAAGGCAGTAGGCGGGAGAGTGAAAAATAAAAAGTGAAAAGTAGGCCATGTCCATTTGCCTTGTTTACCTGCCTCATTTTCTACTTCCATATTTCACATTCTAGAAAATCGTGCTCGAGAGTATAGTTCTAATAATTAAAACAAATTTCAAGTAGAAACAAATTTCAAGTAAAAATGCCCAATCCTGACTGGCCTAACTTTAATAAACCCGGAAACGGCAAGTTAAAAAAATTTGCCCAAAAACTGAAGGTGCCAAAGATGGCCTTAGATTGGCGCATCCAAATTATGAGGCCGAAGACAAAGTGGAAGGATGCACCAAAATGTGCTAAATTGAATGCTCGTCCAAAATGCCAAGGTTTTAAAGCGGACAAAGTTAAACCTAAGATCGAAGCGAAGAAGGCGGTAATTTCCCCTAAGTAATGGTGATGGCTCTTTTTGGCCACGTTTCCCGTGAGGTACGACCACTCACTAGAAGTCCGACTTCCAAACCAAGGAGTATCAAGAAAAAAGGTCGTGTGGCTGATAACGTGAAAAAAATTGCGGTGAAAAGCCTGAAGTCAGTTGGTAAAGAAGTACAAAAAATAAGAAATAAAAAGGGGTGGCTTAAGGCCGCAGCAAAACACTCGCGGTAGTTAATGCAGTAAACCCCTTTAGACATTATCTACATGGTAATAGGTCTGTCATTCGTTAAAGGCTTCTGAAAAAATTGAACTATCACCTAGAGTGTATCGCTGGTGGGCATCCCTTCAAGCATTCGATCTTGATATTCAATATCGCGAACGTATGGACCATGTAGATTTACTGTCAAGGAATCCTTTGCTTGATAAGATAAAAGAGAATCAAAATAAAGTTGTAGAAAAACATGTACAGTTGATGGAAATTTCTGAAAATTGGATTCAAGCCGAAAAACAACGTGATCAGGATATTTTGCAAACAATTAACAAGTTGAGTGAGGGTGAGCTTTCTAAAGATTTAGCTGCAACTTATGAAATGAGAGCTAATGTGCTTTACAGAAAAATTCAAAGAAATTTTAGGACTCGTTGTTTGCCAGTCATTCCTAGAACCTTTAGATGGTCTGTAATAAACCAAGTACATGAATCGATCTTACACTTAGGTTGGGAAAAGACCCTAGATAAAGTGTAAGAGCATTACTGGTTTACGGGAATGGCGAAGTACGTTCGAAAGTTTGTAGAGAATTGCATCACTTGTAGGGTGACAAAATCAGCGTCCTGAAAAGTCCAAGTGGAACTGCATTCGATTCCGAAGATTAGCATTCCTTGGCATACGTTGCATATAGACATCACTGGAAAACTAAGTGGGAAGAACGATTGTAAAGAGTATGTCATTGTTCAAATCGATGGTTTTACAAAATATGTTTATTTGTACCACACTTATAAGCTTGACGCAGTTACTTGTATTGACGCATTAAAGTCATCGATTGCGCTATTTGGACCTGCTCAATTAGTGGCTGATCAAGGCAGAAGTTTGACGGGATCGAAGTTTTTCGAATTCTGTGCTTCTCAGAAAATTCAGCTTCACCTGATAGCTACAGGTGCTAGCCGGGCAAATGGACAGGTCGAAAGAGTGATGAGCACTTTAAAAAATCTATTAACTATCGTTGAATCCAGTGAGCGTTCATGGCAAGATGCTATAGGGAACGTTCAATTAGCATTAAACTGTACAGTTAATCGAGTTACAAAATCGAGTCCGTTAGAATTTTTAATCGGTAAAAGTGCTCGACCATTAGGATTAGTTCCCATTGATGATGATGAGACAGCGATAGATTTAAATGACCAAAGATCTCAGGCTACAAGAAATATGGAAAATACAGCAAGCTATGACAAACTTAGATTTGATAAAGACAAGGCAAAAGTAGTCAGATTCAGTAAGGGAGATTATGTTCTGATCAAAAATAGTGAGAGACAACAGACTAAGTTGGACACTAAGTTTCGTGGACCTTTTATGGTCATAGAAGTATTAGAAGGCGACAGATATACGTTGAAGTCCATGTCAAGTAAAAGACAGTATAAGTACCCACATGATAGTTTACGGAGAATGCCAGAGGTGCAGGTACCAAGCGAGCTGGATATCGACGGAGAAACGGTGAAACGGGTGAAACAGACCGTAATGGCACAGTTGGAAGAGACTGTGGTGAAACGGGTGAAACAGACCGTATGGAAACAGTTGGAAAAGACTGTGATAAAGAGATGGTTGAAACGGACCGTATGGACTAGTGAATGAGGCACTAGGGGAAATGTTGTTGTTGTCGATGCTACGTGGTGGTACCTTGCCGTGGATTCTTGAAACGTAAATGAGAACATAAAGAAAAGACAATGTTTGTAAAACTAAAAGCGAAAATGTTGTTTGATAAGAATGAAAATGTGGAGGTTATAAAATAAGAAAATATTGAAATCATTGTAATGTTTAATGAATTGTAAAAGAAATGAACAAAGAAATGTTGAAATAGGCAAGTAGAAAAATATGAAATAAGAATTATTAGTTACGAAATATGTTATAGCAAATAAGAGATTTTTAATTAACATTAAACTGGATTTGTCAAACTGCATAAGACAGAATGTTTTTGGTTCAGTTAGTTAAAACAAAGATGTGAAAATAATGCTTGTAAAAGTGGTTTATATTCCTGCTACACGAGGACGTGTAATTTGTCAGGATGACCGTGTCGGAGATTGAATTAGGCATTTCTAATAATTTGAATTGTGTGCCCACTGTTAAAGCGAATTGATCAGTGTTAAGTAATGAATATCATGACTGATGTAGAACTGTTTAACACTAGATATGTGCGATGACAGCATAGGCTGTCATCGAGTGTGGCTCGGTGTGCGGTTGAGAGAATTCAGTCTCTTTTCCTTCTGGAAGTCAACCGTAAAGCACGTCGAGACTCGCTGCACAAAATTAGTCGAAAAATGGAATCCAACAACGGAATCAACGATTCCGGAAACCCTGAATTCCTCTCTTCGCCGATAAGTACATATAAACCTCTACATCAAAATTAAGTCCCACAACAATAAATTCTTTTATTTGGAAATTAGGCGAAATTGTAAAAATAAATTCTTTTATTTGGAAATTTGGCAAAATTTTAAAAGATCCTGTAACGTGTATCCTGTAATCGTACCAGTCATATCCAAGATTATGTGCAGCACGCAAGGCGACAGACCGTCAGTGCAGATTCTAGGACTGCAGGATGCTCACAGGCATGCTCATCGGACACACAGCTCATGTGAAGGACTGCAGAAAATGAAAGGTTGCGGATGTTCCAAAAACGCTTGCACACCTCCTGTGTAGCCTTGGCAGCGATGAGGCTTAGGTACCTAGGAGTCCATCTGGTGAAAACGCTTCACGATGCAGCCAAGCGAACAATATACCAACTCTTGACATTCGTCTGACACCCATATCCTGTAGTCGGTCTATGTGGGATGTTCCGGATGTTCAAGAAATGCTTAGACAGATCCTGTGCAGCCTTGGTAACAAGGCATAGGTACCCCATCTAAGAAATCGCTTCAGGATGCAGCCAAGCGAACAATTTATCAACTCTTGATGTCCTGTCAGACATAAGCCCCCGCTCCCGCACCCCACGGACGAAAATCTGTCTGTGGTAAACTAACCTAACCAATATCTAGAAAATCTAACCGTTATATTTAACAATTGCAAAGTAATAACTTCTTTACATCAAAATTAAGTGAAAAACAAACGGTTCTTCATCAAAATTACACAAAAGCACAAAAATCGGGAACTAATTTTTTAATTAAAAATTAAATATAGTGTTCGTTAAAATTTCAGAATTTAAAAATTTAAGTTTATGGTGTTTCGTGGTTGTTTTGTTTTAAATGTATATATATATCCCGTTTATATTAGTGTTTTCTAAAAACGGGAACTAAATTCAAACTTCGAAACCGCGTCTACGACATTCATACAACATTCAAATATCGTTTCGAAAACAAGTCACAAATTAAAATTTTATGACCACATTAAATTTTTCGCAGATATTTACTTATAGGTGTACAAAATTTCCCAAATTCGTCTTGTTCTCTTACGTGCAGCAGCAGTTTTGAATTACGACGGCTTTGATTTTATATCGATTTGGAGGATTTTGCAATTTAATTGAACCGATTACTCATTGAGGTATTTAAGAATATAGGCATATCATTTCTATGAATATATTTGTGGAATTAAGTCCAGCATCATATATTTAAGAAGCCCTTTTCCGTGGTGAACAAATACTCACTGCATACAATGGACACTTGCAGTCTCTAAGGCAGTATATTGGCTGTTTCCACCAAAATGAATTCAGTGTTGTTCGTTTTCATGAAACGATCGTTTTGTTTTCGCATGTCTAATTGTTTATTCAAATCGCCACACTGAACATTGTCCATTACAATAAATTCCAAAGTCATCATAGGTAAACTTTTATTATGCGACTGTCAAATTCTCTCTTTAGAATGTAGGCAAATGTCTCACCATTTTGTAATATAAGAATTAGTTAGATGGTTTTTCAATTGTAGGTCAAATATGTGAGTAGAAATTTTAATAAATTTCAGTTTTTACAATTCGGTAATAGATAGAGAAGCATAAAAAGTTAAAGAAGTCGATCTCGGTTTTTTGCTTTAAAGGATGGAATAAATTTTCATTGTTGCTCAGTCGGCAACAGTTCTAAATTAACAGAGCTTTCTTTGAATCTGAAATGGCTCGCAAATGATGCTGTTAACTTAACATTAGATACAACCATTTCCGTTAAGCACCGAAATAATTTATTAAAGTTTTCTTTAATTTGTGATTTAGTTACTAATTTATAACCTGCAATTATAGATTGAACAGTATTTCAGGTGTTGAGGTCAAACTCACAAACATGGGAGTAAAAAATTAGTAAATAACATGAATTCGTAACAATTTTTAAATCAATAGGCAGAAAATAATTAGTTGTTTGTCAAGACATAAAATTTTGTGTTTTATTTTTAACTATATTCTTGCTCAATAAAATTTTTAAACTGCGAAGTGCGAAGATCGAAGCTTAGAAGTTGGTTTCCGGTGTTAATTGTTTAAACAGTTTCAGTTCTGCCTTGTCCCATTTTGTTAAAATTTGCCTTCTTGACATTTCAGATAATCAAATTCTCCAACTCGAAATGTGTGAGGGGCATGCAGCAACGCCTCGTCGCGTTCTTGCATGTGATAATAAACGGCAATTATTTATATATTACCAAGTGCTTAAACAAATGAAGTAAGTAAGTCGTCTCGCCGACTTTGGTATACCATACACCAGTAAAGCAAATATTTCAACTTTAATAAATTAATGCATTTTCACATGCATTTTACAAGCATATCTTAGTATCTCGCTCACTCAATCATACGAGCACCCTAGCGCCCCCACCAGCCAACGGCCAACTCCGGCCTTATGGAAAAACGTTTATATGCATAACTCGACTGTTTTTTGTCCGACTTGGATCAAATTTGTATTTTCCTAGATATTATCAAATTTAGGTGTGCCAAATTTGATTGCATAAGGTAAAAAAATACGGGAGATAATCAAGTTTTTCAAATTACGGGGCGGAAAAGGGCGTGGCAAAATTTTTACACATACAAAATGTGCGTGTTTACTAAACAAATATACATACCAAATATGGTGTCTCAAGCCGGAATAGTTTTTGAGATAAGCGCTTTTTTAAATTGTGGGGGCGGAAAGGGGCGTGGCAAAAATTTGAAATAAACTTGATCACTCTACATACTACACGATTCTACATACCAAGTTTGGTGGCTCTAGCTCTTACAGTCTCCGAAATCTAGGTGTTCATACGGACAGACGGACAGACGGACGGACAAGGCTTGATCGACTCGGCTGTTGATCCTGATCAAGAATATATATACTTTATGGGGTCGGAGAAGCTTCCTTCTGCCTGTTACATACATTTTGGCGACATTAATATACCATTTCACCCTATGGGTGTATGGTATAAAAACAAACCGAAAAAAATTAATGTGTGAAATTTAAAGTAAGGCTTACATATGGTGGGCGTGTTAACCCATTGCACTTCAGTTTACTTTACTTCACTTCACTTCCATTTGAGGCTTTAGGCTCTTGCATAAATTTTGCCTGATAAAATTTTCAATGGGCTGCGGCTGCTGCAATTTCGTTTGAAATATTGCGGCTATATGATATTTCAATTTTCAATTAGTAAGACTAAAAAGAAGTAAAAAAAAAAAACAAAATGTGTGCGTTTGTACAAGCAGCGAAATTCTGTCGACATGTGGCCCACGAACAAGATTTGACTTTTGCGTGGTCTTTGAAATGCATTTCTGAGTTGTATCAGTTTCTTTTTATGGCCAAACATTAAAATGTAATTTGCAATCTGACGTCAATGTTGACAAGGCGTTAATTTGCAACTTACATTTTGAAAAAAAATTTGTCCGCGTAAAATATCTGAAAGCTGGTGCTATACCGACTCTTCGCTTATTTGAAGAAACCAACATAAAGTTTAATATCTCGCAAAGAGATAATAATTATGATGTGTATGATTTTTGCACAGAAGAAGATTCTGAAATTTTGAATTTTCCAAATGCTGCAACCCAGGTTGGTAATGGAAATAAGAATAATTGCAGCTCTATTTAGACACAAATTGAATTGTGCAAATTGCCTTAAAAATGAGCAAAATGAAGCGTACTACAGAAAAAAGTACTTTGAAATGTCAGAGAATTTAAGAAAAGAAAAACAAAAAGTCAAACTTTTCAATAAAAAAAATCGACATTTAAGAATTCTTTTGCAAACGGAAAAAAAAAAATATTTTTGAAAATATAAAGAAAAAAGCCTATCAAAGAATTCAAACATGATTTGCACTATGTTACTGAAAAACAAGCAATTGTGGATAGAAGATGAAAAAATAATTGCTCAAAGCATTAATTATACTATAAACCCATAGGTATTAAAGTCGCCAAAATGTATGTAACAGGCAGAAGGAAGCTTCTCCGACCCCATAAAGTATATATATTTTTGATCAGGATCAACAACCGAGTCGATCTAGCCATGTCCCTCCGTCCGTCCGTCTGTATGAACACGCAGATCTCGGAGACTATAAGAGCTAGAGCCACCAAATTTGATATGTAGACTCGTGTGATATGTAAATATATAGAGTTAATTGGAATTGTTCCAACTTTTTGCCACGCCCCCTTCCGCACCCGAAATTTGCATAAAACTGATTTTCTTAAAAACTATCAAAGCTACCGACATTAAATTTGGTATGTAAGCTACCTTATTAGACGCGCTGATATTGACTATTTAAAAATTTTTCCACGCCCATTTCCGCCCCCGCCAATTAAACAAAACTGATTTTCTCGAAAACTAACAGAGTTAAAGTCACCAAATTTAGTATGTGTACTGGCTTAGTATGCGCGCAGAATATATATATTTTAAAATGTTGCCACGCCCACTTACTCCTCCATAATTTATAAAAAACCGATTGCCTCTTGCAATTTTTTGACCATCGCAATAAAATTTTACGGACTAATTAATCTTATCTATTTCTACCAAACTACCAAATTTTATTGAAATCGGATTAGAATCATGCAAAATATGCGTATGAACGTATTTTGCTACGCGATCCATAAGGGCAGAATTGGCCGTTGGCTAGTGGCGGCGCTAGAGTGCTTGTGTGTTTGTAGAGTGAGCTAGATAGCATATGGTTATGAGGCATGTTAAAACAATTTAATAGACATACATTTTGTTTTCGAAATTTTAAATATTTTTTTCACCTTGTGTATGGTATACCCAAGTCGACGAGTCGACTTACTTACTTCATTTTTATTCTTCGAAGGCCTATATGAATGAGATTGGATAAGTGGAAGGATTTGTGGATGAAAAAACTGACGCTTTATGTAAGCAAAAATGTGTTTTCATGGTGAGGAGGCTATATGCCAACTGCTCATAAGTTAACACAATTAATAGATTCAAATATAAGAGCCGCAAGAACCCTAGGCCTTTTTATAAGAGCAGTAGTATGCGATCAAGGCCCAACAATCGAGGGGCTTTCAATAAACTTGGAAAAGTTAACGAAGCACCCTATTTTTCTCTGGATGACCAGAAAATATATGGCATATATGATGTCCCTCACGTCACAAAATCCATTAGAAACATTCTAATGCGAGATTCTATTGAGACTCCTGATTGGTACAGTCTCCTGGCATGTAGTGGTGAGATTGCTTGAAATTGACACGAGCAACACTTCTACAAGAATGTGGACCACAATTAACAAGGAAACACATATTTCAAAATTCTTTCGAAAAGATGAAGGTTAAATATACAACGTATGTATTTAGCCAAACAGTATCTTCCGCCATTAAAACATTGATTCAACATGGCAAATTTATTGACTGCGAAGATGTGGCAATCGCTACATATAAATTTATAGAAAAAGTAAACAGGTTGTTTGATTGCTTGAATAGCAGTAATATTTATGATAGAAATCGAATAATCAATACCTAATAAAAAGTAGGGGTGGCACAAACAATAATCCTATGTTATTCGAATTCAATGCAATAATATTAAAAATGTTGTCAATGAAATTAATAACTTCAAAAACGACAACAGGTAATTGCGAGCCGGATGAAGATAGCATATATGATAGCATATAGCATTCAAATGTTATTGAAGAAACAAAGCATGAACTGGCAATTGAAAACGTAAATGACCAAGATCAGGTGTATTACGAAGATTTTAACATAATCTTAGATGAAAATATGAAGGATGAAGTATCCGAGGCTGATAAAGAACAGCCAACTGAAATCAGTATAGCCACTGAGAATTCATTGAAATATTTCGTAGGATTTGTTATGCATAAAGCCCAACAAAAGTTCAATTGCGATTCATGCAAAGAACTTTTAAAAAAAGAGATCGCAAATTATGATGAATCGGAATTTTTTATCATTAACAAAAATTTTAAAACTATAAACAACAACCTAAAGCTTAAAGCCCCACAAAATCATTTATTTAACCTAATGAAGCAGCATTATAAGTTCTTTAAAAATTTCCCACATGCGCGCAAAATAAAAAAAAAAACCAGAGGGCCGGGGCTAACTTCGACCGTGTCAAAGTTTGTATACTCTTGCAACTTTTATCGTAACTCTTTCCTTACCTATAGCCATCAAAATGGGAAAACGTTCAAGCTAAAAAGGTTAATGTTTGCGAAAGAACGGCGTCCAATCTTAGCATAGGAAAAAACGAAGATATTGATCAAAGTCACTGTTTTCCTATGGGAGCTATATGATATAGTAACCCGATCTTTATCAAATTCGGCACAGTCATTAGCAGATATATTAAACTAACAAATGTTTAATTTAAAAGCAATCGCGTCAAAAGCAACGAAGTTATTGACAAAAGTCACTGTTTTCGAAAGATCGTTCCTATGGGAGCTATATGATACAGTCACCCGCTCTTGATCAAATTTGGCACAGTCGTTTATATGTGTAATTAACTCACTAATATTAAAATTCATGACAATAACTCAGAAAATAACAAAGTTATTAAGAAAAGTCACTGTTCTTGACTTTGCCATTTGTATGGGAGCTAGTATGATATAGTGAATCCGAGATATACAACGCCTGCAGTATATACAAGCCTACATGCAAAATTTCAGCTCTGTAGCTTTAACGGTCTAGGAGGAGTTTGCGTTGATCCAGACGGACGGACAGACGGACAGACGGACGGACGGACGGACATGGCTATTTGAACTCGTCTCGTCGTGCTGATCAAGAATATATATACTTTATATGGTCGGAAATGCTTTCTTCTATGCGTTGCACACTTCTGACCAAAATTAATGTACCCTTTTTGCAAGGGTATAATTATTAATGAATGCCTTTCGAATATTGAGAAGGACCCGAATTACTTAGATTGGTACAGTGAATCGCATGAATGCAGCGAGCATCGAAAATTTAATCTAATTTTAAAAAAAATAGCAAATGACTGATGGAATGGGCGAAGCACAAAAGCATGGGAAAATAGAAATTTTACAGTCTTAAAAATAACCAGAGGGCCGGAGCTAACTTCGACCGCGACAAAGTTTGTATACCCTTGCAACTTTTATGGTAACTCTTTCCTTACCTAAAGCCATCAAAGTGGAAAAACGTTCAAGCTAAAAGGCCTAATGTTTCCGAAAGAACGGCCTACAATCTTAGCATAGCAAATAACGACGATATTGATCAAAGTCACTGTTTTCCACCGATCGTTCCTATGGGAGCTATATGATATAGTCACCCGATCTTGTTCAAATTTGGCATAGTCGTTTATATGTGTAATTAACTTAACAATATTAAATTTCATGATAATAGCTCAGAAAATAACAAAGTTATTAAGAAAAGTCACTGTTCGTGACTTTGCCATTTGTCTGGGAGCTATATGATATAGTGATCCGATCCGGCTGAATCCGAGATATACAACGCTGCAGTATATACAGGCCTACATGCAAAATTTCACTGTAGCTTTTAGGAGGAGTTTGCGTCTAGGAGGAGTTTGCGTTGATCCAGACGGACGGACAGACGGACAGACGGACGGACGGACGGACGGACATGGCTATTTAAGCTCGTCTCGTCGTGCTGATCAAGAATATGTATACTTTATATGGTCGGAAATGCTTCCTTCTATGCGTTGCACACTTCTGACCAAAATTAATATCACCTTTTGCAAGGCTATAAAAAAAGGTCGATAAGCAACAGAGTCGGTATTCTGGGAATGTCCGTCCGTCGGGGGTAATGTTTTAAAATATAGATATGGGACTCGTAGTGCAATCCCACTTTTTCCTCTCGAATTTCTAGGCCGTTTTTACTCACAATCAATCCTACAGTTTTATTCAACATTATTTCTTTATACATTTATCACTTAATTATTACATAACTATACTGTTTTTATTCGAGCAGCCATGAGGAACACAACCGGTCGACACAACTTGACGCCATAGAACTCTTTTCTCAACAATATCGATGGTTTGTCATCGATATCGTTGCTATCCTTTAAATTATGCATCTCTGAACTGGTTCAATACAATCGACCGCTTCTCGTCTCTCGACCCATTCCCACATTCGGCCGGGCTGACTTATCATTCGCCTCGAATGTTGAATCGTCTGATGAATTCACTTGACCATTCCACGACTTCATATACTCTGTGACAGTTGAGGTTTTCCCAGGACCTTCGTGATCTCCTACCTTTTCTACGTCATATAGTCCATGAGACTTACTTTCACCACCCTATATGGTCCAAAATATTTAGCCTTAAGTTTTAATCCTGAACCATATTGCGTTAGCTTAATTGCTATCAAATCATAAATTTTATACTCAACTACCTTTTTGCGTTTTTTGTTATAACTTTTACGATTTTCCTCTTGGATTCTCTCCATATTACGCTGAGCTTCCTGACGAACGTTAGTGCGTTCAACTTCCAGCTCTTCTATGGCTTCCTCTTCCAAAAGTTCTTGTAACTCAGGGAAACTATTAGTCCTCATCTCAACCCCGGTTAATAATTTTTTTACTGTTGAGTCCACAATACCTTTATCAACGAAAGATAAACGATTCGGCCGTTCGTAAACTGGGCATTCGTCACTTAATAATATTTTCATTTCGACTGGACTCTTCTTTGACGGTTGTGGTACATAACTGTGAATAAGCTGCTTGACTTCTTTGACGTCCGATTTAGTTATATGGCACAAATCTAATTCACTCTTTTCTTCTTCAGCTAATAAAAACAAACTCAAATTCCTGTAACATACCCTTCGGTGTTTTCACTTCATTGTGTACAGTTTCTTTCGCTTCTGTGTTTGGCATCACTTCTTCTTCTTTAGGCTTAAAAGTAGCATTTCCCTTTGTGATAACCATATGGTATCAGCTAATTCTAAAATGTTGTTTCCAATCACTAGTTCATAGTCAATATCCTCTTTTCTATAAACATGGAACGTTAAGGGCCATTGAAGACCATCAATAGTAACCTGCGCTTTAAAACTACCTATAGTAATTAACTCACTTTTACACACTCCCAATAAACGGTTTTGTTCATCGCTTAATTCTACACCATGAAGTTTTCTGATAATATCATCTCTTATTAAACATAGGTCACATCATGTATCTATGAGTGCCGACGGCTCAACGTTTCCACATGATATTGTTTTGAAAATAGCTTTTCCTTTTACATTGATTTCCTTTGACATTGTACTAGCCCTACTGTATTCCTTTTTAGTATCTAATTTACGTGTCGGGCATACTGATGCTTTATGCCCTATCTGATGGCATTTAAAGCACTTAATCTTCGGACACTCATTCATCAAATGAGATACTTCCCCACACTTAAAGCATTTTCTCGGTTGTTTAGATATTTCCGCTTTTCTATCATCCTTCTCATTATGATTTCTGTTTCTATTTACCAGTTGAGGGCGACCAAAGTAAACCTTTTGGTAAATTGTAATGTGTTCGTTCAGCTGAATGACTGTGTTTGCCTGATACAAGTTACTTTTGTTAGCTTTTGAATCAGGCATTCCTTCTATGAAATATTCTATAAGACTAGCTTCATCTAAGTTTATGGAACTGCCTATTTCCCTCAGACTATAAAGGTACTCACGAAAATCTTCATTTGGGCGTTTACGTCTATTTCGCAACAATTTATGTACTTCAATTGCTGATACTTCTGAGCCGAACCCGCTTAACAAAATTCTTTTTAATGATATCCAATCACTCACTCATCGCTCACTACGCACAAAAACTTTTGCTGCACCTTTTAATAATTGCTTCGCATAGATAAATTTCTGTAAAGAGTTCCATTGAACTGCTTCTTTAAATTTAAATACATTTTACAAAAGTATAATCTTACTCTATTGTTAGTAATTTAATTTTCTCTTCTTTTAGCAATTACAAAATATAATTATTTCTCTTTCAATATTTACTTTTAATTCCAAATTTATTTACTTCACTTTTGAATTCCAAATTTATTTACTTTACTTTTGAATCAACATTAATTTACTTTACTTTTGAATCAACATTAAGTTACTTTACTTTTATTCAAGCCAATCTTTAAAGCAGGGACCGAAAATAATTATTATTTTCCAAAAAATTTTCCAAAAAATCATCTATGTAATAATTGTTATAAAAACTCTCAATCGTAATTCTTATTTTTGATTTTTAAAATAAAACTCAAGAATAACTTTTATTTTTGATTTTTATTTTTTCCCTCAACCCATAACTGTTATTTTAAAAAAAAAAAAAAAAAAAATCATTTGTGATTTATATAAAAAAAAAAATTATAAAAATCATTTAATGATAGATCATTGCATTTAGATCATTGCTGACTAAATTTGAATTATTAATAGTTTTTTTTGCAAAAATACACATCCAATCTGAAAAAAATTTTAAAATTTCCAATTCTAACTTCAATCGTTTGATAATAATACTCGGCTGGATGAAAAGAAAAGAATAAACTTACAATGAGTTGGCTAGCAAATTGGAGCAATTGAGATCCACAGGCTTGGGATTATAAGCATGTATCTCTGCCATTGCTTTCGTAATTTCCTCGTCGACTTCTTCTGTCTCCGCATTATCAACAACAAACGAGTTCAAATATTCGTTCAGGAGAGAACAAGTGCTTTCACTTGGTAGCTCGACAGGACCACTAGCACAGCTCGATTGAGTCGATATTTGGGAATTTGATGCTTCTGTATCAGGACTATTGGCGTTCAAGTTAGCGTCACCCTGAAACGAAAAGTAAAATGTACTTAAATGTTTCGAAAATTTCTGATTATAATTGCAAAATACCTTGCTTGTCAATGAATGTAGTTGCTGGTATAATTTTTTCAGATGTGTCCGAGCATACATTATTCGTATTGGGTTCTGCAACAGAACTCTCCGTATTCTCTGTAAAACTGTGCATTTATTCCAAGTACTCCGCGGTTTTGCCTAGTTGCAGAATCAATTTTTAGCGACACCATTCGGCCAGACATCAATTTTGTCATTTCTGCCTTCAAAACGTCATATTTTTCGCTCACGAATTCTATAATGTTGTTCGACGATATTGGTGTCATGTTAAGACCAGCAAAAATTGGTTTTGTCAAAGTCTTGAAAGGCTTAGAATCCAAAAAGGGAAAACGGAACTCGCTCAGCTGTGACCAATTCTACGCACGCATTTTTGACCTCGCTTTCACTCATTGACACTGAAAATTTACATTTTTTTTCGGGCACTGCAGCTTCTTCATTGACAGACTCGGCTTCATATATATCCTTATGCTCGGCTAGCAAATGTCGTTTTAAATTGGTAATATAATTGCCATGAAAAACTTTTTTTTTTTTCTTTCACTTCTTACTCTCGCACTTAAACACAAGTAAATTGTAAATAATTTGGCAACCGATATTCGACGGACCCATCTAGCAACCCTGTATCTTTTGACAGAGACGTCAGATCCCTTAATGACATACCGCGTTGGAAGCGTCAGTCCAAGCAGATTTTTACCATGGAACAGTACACGCCACGCGAGCGCTCCCAAATTGTTGAAATTTACATGCAACAAAATAAGTCAATTGTAAAAACTGCGTATAAAAAATTAAATAATGTGAAAAGTGCGCCTTCTAAAAACACCATTAAACGTTTGTACGAAAGATTTTCGACTGGTGATGCTCTTTCTAATCCAAAGAGGCCAAATCATAGAAGAGCTCAAGAACAACATTCGTGAGGAAATAGCCGCTATTCCAGCCGAAGTGTTAGCTAAAACTATGGAAAATGCTTAAAACGAGCACAATACAAACTTCGGCACGGCCGAAGTAAGCCCAGGCCTCTTGCTAATAACGGTTATAATAGTGCCCAGCTTGAATGTGACAAAATTGACCGAAGTTGTTTGATGCAATAATTAATTGAAACACAACTGTAACATGTTTACTCAAAACTCTTGGTTTGTTCTCAAGCTAAAAACGGTAAACACTTGGAATTGGAAATTTTAAAATTTTTTTCAGATTGGATGTGTATTTTTGCAAAAAAACTATTAATAATTCAAATTGAGTCAGCAATGATTTTTATAAATGATTTTTATAATTTTTTTTTTATATAAATCACAAATGATTTTTTTTTTTTTTCAAATATAACAGTTATGGGTTGAGGGAAAAAAAAAAATCAAAAATAAAAGTTATTTTCGAGTTTTATTTAAAAATCAAAAATAAGAGTTATTTTTGAGTTAAATGGAAAAAGTTTCAAAATAATTATTATTATTGATTTGTTTAGATTTATCTTCTAACAGTTAGGTCCCTGCTTTAAATTATTAGTTATAATTTTGACATAAATTTATATTGATTTAATTTAATGATTGCATCAACTCAATTTAAATTATAACATCTTTCGTTCTGTAAACATATGTTAATTAACATAAACATCTGGCTCACTATGTTGCCTTCTCGCTCGCTCGTGTTGTCTCACCAACGCCGTTTATTCGCGCCAATTCTGTTGATATGTCGATCTTTCACGAATGCTCTCACTAACGCTGTCTCGCTCGTGACGCCAATGTCGATGTCTCACTCGTGACGCGAATGCCGATGTCTCCCTCTCGTAAAATTTTTCGCAGTGACGCCGCCAAATTTGTGAGTCTAAGCTTTCTGGCTCTTGCCGCCAATGCCGATGTCTCCCTCTTGTACAAATTTTTCGCAGTGACGCCGCCAAACTTGTGCGTCTAATGCTTTCTCGCTCTGGCCGCCAATTGTTGTAGTTTCTCTTGCCGCCAATTTTTACAAGCTTCGCTTGCCGCCAATTCTCAAGAATTTCCCACTCTAGGTACAGCTGCTCACCACATAGATTCTATGTTCCAGGCCATTTGCCACATAAATCTACCATCTCAGTGAATAGTTCCCACGACGATACTCCAACACATTTACAAAAATTACGCTATGCCAGCTTCATTGCCACGTAAATTTATGCAAAATTTCAACGATCGTCAATCTCATTGCGCTTTCTGATCTTTGTCACGCAAACTTCAGGGTTCTCTCTATTCTGTTGGCACCTCCACACTTTTCATTCTCACTTGAACTTGGACGTTTCACTGTCTCTCTCTAACATACAAGCATTCATCAATTGGGTGGTTTTTTACCGCTCTTGTACATTAAGGTTAAATCAAACAATATTTTTTCGAACTTTTTCTGTCTTTGGCGACTCATTTAATGAATTTTCCTTCAACGTTTTTTACCTTGAAATATTATTTTGTATTGCACGCAGCGTTGTATATCTCGATTCATCCGATCGACCACTATATCATATAGCTCCCATACAAACAGCAAAGTCACGAACAGTGACTTTTCTTAATAACTTCGTTATTTTCTGAGCTATTGTAGCTATTGAAATTTAATATTGGTGAGTTAATTACACATATAACGACTATGAAAATTTGATCAAGATCGGGTGACTATATCATATAGCTCCATAGGAACGATCTTTCGAAAACAGTGACTTTCTTTAATAACTTCGTTACTTTTGACGCGATTGCTTTCAAATTAAATATTTGTAAGTTTAGTATATCTGTTAATGACTGTGCCGAATTTGATAAATATCGGGTTACTATATCATATAGCCCCATAGGAACGATCGGTGGAAAACAGTGACTTTGATCAATATCTTCGTAATTTCCTATGCATAGATTGTTAGCCGTTCTTTCGCAAACATTAGACTTTTAGATAAAACGTTTTTCCACTTTGATGGCTATAAGTAAGGAAAAAGTTACCAAAAAAGTTGCAAGGGTATACAAACTTTGACGCGGTCGAAGTTAGCCCCGGCCCTCTGTTTTTAATTATTAGTGTTCTTTATTTAACAACATCTTTTAACTGCACGTAAGTTCGATGCACCATGAAATGTACATATCTCACTTCTGACACCAATTTGTGTTCCTGTTAGTGCAATCCCACTTCTGACACCAATTTGTGGGATCGTTAGCGTCCCACATTTTCCTCCCAAATTTCTAGGCGGTTTTTACTCACAATCAATCGTACAGTTATATTCAACATTATTTCTTAATACATTTATCACTTAATTATTACATAACTATACTCTTTTTATTCGAGCAGCCACGAGGAACACAACCGGTCGACACAACTTGACGCCATAGAACTTTTTTCTCAATGATATCGATGATAACCTTTAAATTATTCACCTCTGAACTGGTTCAATACAATCGACCGCTTCTCGTCTCTCGACCCATTCCCACATAGATTTGCTCAGGATTTATTTATTAGCTTTTTTGAATAGATGTAGATGTAGGTAGGTGTAGGTGGATCAACGCAAACTCCTCCTAGACCGTAAGAGCTACAGAGCTGAAATTTTGCATGTAGGCTTGTATATACTGCAGGGGTTGTATATCTCGGATTCAGTCAGATCGGATCACTATATCATATAGCACCCATCCAAATGGCAAAGTCACGAACAGTGACTTTTCTCAATAACTTCATTATTTTCTGAGCTATTGCCGTGAAATTTAATTCGGCAAGTTTAAATACCCTTGCAGTATACTTGGCAATAATATTTTTCCTTTTTGAAATTTCTTGTCCTGCAACTCTATTCATCAATTCACAAACAAAATATTATTTCTCTTTTAACTACAATTTTTTCTTCTTCTTCCATTATTCCCTAAGCAAGCACGGCACGCATACACATACAGTTCATGTAGCGTTGCGTCTGTGTGAGTGTGCGTGTGCTCTGTTGATTTGATGATGACGTAGTAGGCAGCAAGCAGCGCTGCCGGCAGCGTTTAAACCGATTTATATTGACTGTAACTTGTGTTTTATTTATACGATTAGATTCAAATTTTGGGATCTGAGATTTTATTCAATACTATCATATTGGTAAATTTCATGGGGATACTCCAATTTTTGCGAAAATGTTTCTTCTAGAGCTATATGATATAGTTTTCGATCCTGAAGATTTTCATACTTTATCTTACCCGGGTAATATAAAACCCAAAAAAAATTTCATCCCGATAGCTCTTAAGACGGCTGAGTAAAACGCATACGCACAGACGGACATACGGACATGGCTATATCGGCTCAGCTTCTCATGCTGATCAAGAATTTATGTACTTTATGGGGTCGGAAACGTCTCCTTCTGTGCGTTACAAACTTCTGACCAATTTTATAATACCCTCTGCAAGGGTATAAAAAGTAAATAAAATGTATCAAACAAATATATAAAGCATTATGAAAAACTTCGACCAAGCTGGGAGAGGAACCCCGGCCTCCACGGCCTAATTAAGTCCGCATCTCATTTTCGCATTGAAATGCGATGTTGTACAACTTCACGTCACACACACACTACGAAGCCTGAGCATGTACCGACGAGTGTACACATACATATGCAAAACGAGAACACAGCGACACATACATGCGTACATCGTTCTGCGATCTGTCGCAGACAGAATTTATTCTATGCGTAGCGACACTGCTGCGAGCGAACGTTTTCCGCTCTCGCTGCGGCCGCTCTCCGGAGTTCTACGCTGTTCGGATTTTGCCGAAGTTCTCTGGGGTTCCACGCTCAGGCTAGCGTTTGTAATCAAAAAATCTTGAGTTTGACGCATCTATTTATTTAGTGGAATTTAGTGTTCCAACTTTAGTATCTATATTCCTCCATCCTGCTGATGCTTTGCGAACTATTTTTAGTCGTCTTAAAGATTTTAACTTGCCTAATATTTCTTGGGGAATTGATGACAAATTATTACGTCTTCCCTTCAACACCTATCCAGAACTGGTTTGTCTCCGTTCCTAGCACATTACTCTATAAAGTCTGTTCTGTTAGATTGTGTACCATCATTGAAAGACTTAAGCGTTATGTTTGACGCCAAAACTTTCATTTAATTTTCACATCTCTTGAATTGTCAATAGAGCATGCAGTCTTATTGGTTTCATAAAACGTTGGACCAAAGGTTTTGATGAACCTTACGTAACAAAGGTTTTATATACTTCGTTAGTTCACCCTACTCTAGAATATTGCTCGCCAGTGTGGAACCCTCAATATGATGTTCACAAGCGTAGTATTGAATCGGTTCAGAAGCAATTCCTTAAGTTCGCGTTACGCGGACTACCTTCGCCTACCTTCTTATTCTTCTTATTCGTGTTCTTTGCCAATCTTTTAACAGCCTTTCTCACCTTATCTCTCCTCATCTTTCTGTCACTTCTCTTCGCGCTATACTTTTCAATCATCTTCGACGATTGCTTTTAAGCTTTTTCGTCGACTGGTGGTTAGTTGACGTAAATAATTAAATAAATAAAAAAATAAAATAATAAATAAATGATTTTTGGTATGAATATACTATACCTTCCCTTTTTAGAAAATAACGTAATATTATGGAGTTATTTATTGATAGAAGGAGACGTTTCCGACCCCACACTGTATATAAATGTAGCGCTGATTTAATGATCGTTACTATATTTATTTATTTATTAACTAGATATCCGGCGAACTTTGTTCCGCCTTAACAATGACAATAAATAAGCAGATTGTGTTTTTTTTTTGGAAAAAATACAAAAAAAAATTAAATAACTACATTAATCATTCATTATTATTTCTGTATTTAGTACATAAGTACCTTAAGTACCTTGTGATACACGACATTTTTCGTTTTATTATCTGACCCGTGAACATGCCACATATAATTGACCATGGGAAAAACATGAATGTTCTAGATTTAAACCACAAACTTTTAAGGATTGGCCTTGTGATTTGTTGATGGTCATAGCAAATGCAAGACGTATCGGAAATTGAAGTCTTTTAAATTTAAACGGCATATCGGTTGGGATCATCGGTATCCTCGGAATGAGATTTTCCTCACCTTTGAATTTTTCTATCATTATCGTAGCGTAAATTACATTGTTCATCAATTTACTAACCACCAAACGCGTACCGTTGCACAGTTTTGGTTGGTTTATGTTTCGAAGCATGATTACTGCGGAGCCAACCTTTAGGCGCAAATTGTGCGGTGGTAAACGTCACGTCCAAAGAGTTTAAAAATTCACTGGAATAGGTGGTGGCTTCATCTTCATTTGTGACGCAGTCAATAGATTGGAATTGTTCCAATGATCTTATTTTGAATTATGTAGTTCAGGTCATCTACATCTTTATTCTTAGCCGCTAAAATTTCTCGCTCACTCAACTCATTCATTATTTTTTGTAGTTAGAAATAATATTTGAATATACATTGTTGATAAGTTCATCTTTTGATGAGACAATATTACAGAAATTATTTGGAAATGATATTAATCCGCTCGATTCATCGACAGGTACTTGACCATTATCGATAGTCAGCAATTGCTCCGAGAAATCTTCAGCAGATGTATCATTAAGCAATGTAACTCTCATGTTTGTTGTCAGCTGCAGTTTCTTCACATAGCGCCATAGATTTGACGATTTGAGGCAAGCGTTTATTTCATCGGCAGCCGTAGATCTTGGAATTACTGGCAGTATTTGGCGGAAATCGCCAGACAGTAAAATCATTGCTCCTCCAAAACATCTCGAGTCATTGCGTAAATCTTTTAATGTTCGGTTAAGTGCTTCTAATGCACGTTTATGGGCCATTGTTCATTCGTCCCAGATGATGATTTTCGATGCCGCTAAAACTTTGGCCATTGCTTAGTGTTTTGCAATATTACACGTTGGTTTTTCAATAGTTTGAAGATTTAAAGGTAATTTGAATGCTGAATGAGCCGTACGGCATCCTTCTAACAATGTGGCTGCTATTCCAGAAAAAGCAACTGCAACCGCTATGTTGGATCTCGCCCGAACAGTTGCTAAAACTAATGACAAAAGGAATGTCTTGCGAGTTCCACCAGGGGCATCTAGGAAATATAAACCACCATTTTCATCAGCGATTGCCTTCATTAAAGTATCATAAACTTCCCTTTATTGGTAATTCGACAGGGGTACATTCCTTTGAACTACTAATCAATTCCTGGTGATCATATTCACGTTCTCGTTCCAATTCTCGATTAAATGCGTCATTCATTTGACGATTTGGCGCTGGCATTCCTAACTTGATTAATAGATTACCGCACATGAGGTAACACATATCTTCGATGAAGAGTAAAGCACGATTACGTATCTCCTCATTCATCTCAATATCGTGATTTTTGGAACTGACACGACTTTTATGTGAAATATCTTCTGACATACTATCCTTGTATTTGTGCCACAGGTTACATGGGTTTGATGGAAAACATATCGAAATTATTATAGCGAATAATGTGCGTATTGACTTGGAGATGCAGAGATAATGTCTTCAGCGATTGTCGTATCCCAATGCGTATCGTTTTCTAATAAGTTAAATTCTTCACATGCAGCACGATATGTTGGGAACATTGCAGTCCTCGGTAGATGAGTGTCTAAGTGGCCCAGTCATTTAGTTAACTGAACAACGAGGATCCGGGTTCGAATCCCAGGCTAGTGTATGGATGTAGTTTTCGTGTAAGCCGAAGTCCTTAGTTGCCAGTGCTTGTAAAATATAGTTAGGTTGATAGTTTATAACTATATCCTACACTTTAATAATAATAATAATGTTGGGAACATTACATCATTAACAGTTCGTAGTGTCTCAAATGAAGTTGGCCCACGCACATTTACCAGCAACAACCGCAAATAGAAACATTCATAATTTTGAAAATTCTTGGATGAAGCATTCCAAGTATAATAACGTGACATCTCCGAGTAAAGCAATGTTCGTGCAAACTGATCGCTTGGGCAGATTGCAAAAAAACTGGTCATTGTAGTTGCTGGATGTGTTTCAGCACGTTGCGTAGCATTCGAAGCCGTGAAATATACTCGTTGACCATTCTCCAGATGCACCGCCAAATGCATAACAGCAGCATGACGTTCGTGAATTGGAAATGCGAATATACGCCAAATCGATTCAGTTCATTACAGTTGACATAACGACCAACTTGATAGTGTGAAATTTCATCGTTGGTATTTGAGGATTGCAATCCAAAAACCGCCATATCACTGCCATTCGTGACATATTTGAAAATATATTTTATGAACTTAACTGAATTGCAGTATTCAACGTTGCAATGTGTCTTGAACGTTTTAGAAATAAGTGGCGAATATGGAAAATCCAACTGTTGTCGACAACGAAATCCATTCGTTTCACTTTCGTTGTGACAGTTCGACCGTTGTCATCTGGTGATCGACGCGGATACAGCGGATACCCATCGTTGCCAGTAACAGTCTCCGCCGTTAATTCCATGAATTAAGTCCATGAATCATATTAGTAGTAACAACATCAAGTAGGTCTGGATCGACTTCATGATCAGGAATCTCACCACATATGATATCAGCTCAAATGGTCAGGCTGAACTCTTTCCACTAACCAAATAAGAATGTGCACGTGCGGCAGTCCTCGCTTTTGCCATTCGATTGAATACATCCAGCATCGAGTATATCCAAAGACGCATTGTTTAACAATAAAGTTCATCAGGGACCGAATTTTTCGCCTAAATATACGTGCTGTGATGTCGTGTCTATCATTTGATGTTTATACGGGAAGCAGCAATTGAGTAATTTCTAACCATTTTAGATTACAGGTAAAAGTAATAAAGAGATCTGGCCGGCCGTAATGACGAACATATGTCATTGCATCTTGTGCACATGACGTGGGCTACCAATGTACGTCGCCGGCAGAATAGTTAATCGACCAATATTAGCTGCATTTCCTTCAGTACTAACTGCATCACGTAAATGGATGTACTCCTCAGAACGCAGTTTGGCTAGGTTCAACCTAATAAATGTTAAACGTTCCGTTTCTATTTTACATACATGTCAACGCAATACTGCTGAAACAATCGACGAAACCGCAGCAAATAGTTGTCAGCATTTTGACGAATCATCAAACGATATGCATAATAATTCATTGAGCTAACTTTCTTTGCAGTTTCTTCACCTGAAATTAAAAATTTGATAATTAACCATTTCAAAGACAAATAATACAGACATTAACCATTATTAAGATACTGATACTTTACCATTCAATGGATTTATCAATTTAATATTAAAATAATATCCATTTTCTCCTTGCCAAAACATTAGTGGGTATTGCAATGCGTCGTATGATCGATGAGTTTCAGATATTTGGATTGGCCCAGTATCGCGACGTGTAAGCACAATATCGCGTTTTTCCAATTGTTCACCAACAATCAGGATAGCAACTTCGTCTACTGTTGGAGCATTAAATGTGCGTTCGTGTGTTCCAGATGGTCGTTTATCTGCTTTGATGACAACTTTATAGTCATCATTTGGCATGCGCTCTAAAGCACTCTTAAACAACCTGACCAAGGCATGATGTTCATGAAGCAGAACTAGGCGTCGATCAAGTTGTTCTTTCATATTGCCCATGAAATATATTTGTAAAAATTTATTCTATTCTATTCTATTTTATTCGTGTTAGTTATACCACTTATAACTCGAGATCTGCTGAACCAATCTTCGTGTTATTGATCCCTTCGGATTTGTTTCCTCCCGAATAGCAGAATACATCTTAAAAACAATAAATATTTGTCGGAAAACCCCTTAAAACAGCCAATTTTTTTCCCGTTACAAACGTTTTCTAACAGTCAATTTAAATAAAGTCAACTATTGTTTTAATGTCATTGTAGTGCTCTGTAATATACAATGTGAAAACTAAAGAAAAATTCGAATATTGTGTTTTGTGTAGTAACATAATAGAAATTCGAATATCGTGTTTTGTGCAATGTTTAGTAACCCATATTATCAAACCAAACCAATTAGCTATCTAATCATTATGCCACGTTCTAGATTATCCGATGAACAAGGAGAAATTATACGAGAAGAGCACCGCTTTAGTATTCAACGAGGAAGGGTATTAATTCGTGCTTCTCAAACACAAGAGCACACAGCCTATGAAACGGCTAGGTTAGAAACGAGAAATCGTCGAGCCTATCGTACAGATGAGCATAGGAATAATCTTCAAAGTGCAAGAAGAAGTGGTTCAAGAATAGATTTGAGTCGAGCAGACTTTCTATATGATTGCACCATCGACTACAGCTTGCATCGATTAGTTTGTGGCATTGTGGCTCATTGAAGTTTGGTGGTAAAACAACTGGTTTGTGCCGCCTTAGTGGTAAAGTAAAATTGTTATTATTGGTCCCGCCAACAGTGCCATTGTGTTTCCTACTTTATGGCGAAATACTAGAAATATGACATTTTCTAGCGAACACTTCAAAATACAATGTCTGCTTCCAAGTGACTTCATTTGGGGCTGAAATTATCGAAGAACATGTTATAATCCAACATTTAAGGTAATTTACGTTAAAAAAAAATTTTTTGTAAGATACAAGATCTGCAGTTGTGATCAGAGCAGATAAAAGACCTGCTAGAACACACGAACGCACATTTAATGATCCAACAATGGATGAAGTGAAATGTTTATTGTTGGTGACGTTCATATGACGCGTTTCAATACCGGCTGATGTTCTGGCAAGGTGACGATGAATATAACTTTAATATCAAAATGAAAAATTTATTGAATGGTAAGATCAATGCCGTTAACGTATTAGGTGTTCTAAAATACAATTTTTACCAAATTTGTTTTAGGTTAGGAAACTACCAAGAAGGTTAGGTCGATGAAATACTACTCATACCGTTTGCTGATTCGTAAAAGTTTTGACAATTATTACTTCAACAATATTGCGTTGACATGTCGAAACAATACGTAGCAATTAATTTTATTCGGTTGACTTCGGTTTACCTTGAATTGCGTTTAGAAGTGTATATTCAATGTTGGTCGAATGACTATTTTACCGGCGAAATACACAGGTATTTTAAACTCCTTGAATGTGCAGGGTTAATGCTTAGAAATTTAAACCAACCAAAACTGTGCAGTGGAAAGCGTTTGTTGATAAGAAAACTGATGATCAATACTTAAAGAAGAATTTAAAGATGCGGAAAATCGTATTCCAAGGATCCCGATTCGTCTTTTCTTCGCCATGACGATCAACAAATCACAGGACCAATCCTTGACTAGTTGTGGCCTTAATCTAAAAAATTCATGTTTTCACCAAAAAACAAAAATTCTCGTTTACAAAGGTGCTAAAATGAAAATTTCGTTTTACTTTTCAAATATAAATCAAAACAAAAATTTTTTTTTCATCTGTAAATCCCAAACGAAATGTTAAGAAATATTAAAAGCAGTCAGGTGACGAAACGAGGTTCGCCGGGTTTGCTAGCATACTTATAAAAATAACACTGGACTACTTGTCGTGCGACTCAATTGATAATACAAAGGTACGAGGAGGCTACATGAAAATGATACAAAGGTATCAAAATAGCGCGAATCATACAAATGTATGAGGAGGCTACAAGAAATTGATACAAAGGTATCAGAATGGCGCGAATCGTACAAAGGTACGAGGATTTTCTTTTGAAAATCATGTCCCGGAGCGTTAGTTGAGTATGATGCTCAAGAAAACAATGATGTCTACAAGGTTTTTGTGGGCAAACTGGACGAATATTTTGCACCGTTAAGGAATTCATCGTTCGAGAGACACCTTTTTAGGAATTTATCACCATTGGAAGGCGAGACTTCAACAGATATGTAATTTGTCTGAGACAACAACTTGCAAAGTGTTCATATGGCACAACAAAGGCAGAAATTGAAGATATTTGTCTTGCCGATAAAATAATTGACTCATGGGCTTCAAATGACTTAAAGAAAAGATTTTTAGAGAAAGAGCAAAAGCAGAGTGATCTAATAGATGCTTGTCAGGTCCATGAGCAAGTGAAGAGGTAAGCGACAGCGTCAACAAAATTTTCGCAAGGAAACGTTTCGGGCGAGATCCACCTAAGGCTTGCACCAGATGTGGGCTTGAGGATCATGATGCTAATAATGGAAAATGTCCAGCGCGGGATAAAGTTTGCAAACGCTGCAATTTGCTTGGTCATTTTGCCAGGCAATGTAGAACTCGGAACTCAAAGACGTCTTCGCACACGGGAGGATACTCCAATCCAAAGAGGCGCAAGGTATATGCAAATATTCAAAGCGTCGAAGATCAAGTGAAAAGCGATGATGATGAGGACAAAGAGTTGGAGTGTTTTAGAATTGATGGTTCGGCAAGAAATGATGACAACATTAGATGTAACATTGGAGGTGTGTCAATCGGAATGATTATTGATTCAGGATCGCCTGCGAATTTATTATGTGAGAAGCATTGGAAAATGTTGTGTAATAGCAACGCTGTTATGTGGAATATGAGATCCCAGACGACTGACAGATTTAAAGCATACGCGACTGAAGATCCGCTCAGGGTTCTTAAAGTTTTTGAAGCACCAATAAGTGTGAAAACGAACCAAGAAATGATTGCTACATTTTACGTAATAGAAAAGGGTAGTCAATCGCTTCTGGGAAGATAACGGCCATTCAACTCAAGGTCCTTACGTTAGGGTTAGATGTTTGCCGTATTGAGACTTCATTGCCGTTTTCAAAAATAAAAGGCAGATTGATAAAATTGGCCACTGATTCAGCGTGAAACCAGTGCACCAACCTATGAGACGGGTCCCAGTGGCATTTGAAGATAAAGTGGCAGATAAGATAAAAGACGCTTGCGATCGTGACATAATAGAACCAGTAAGGGGTCCGAGTGCATGGATCTCGCCGGTGGTAATTGCGTTAGTTACCAACCCAACACCCTGGTCACTAAATTGGGGAACGAGACCCAGGAAAGAAGACGTGGCATCGACTCTTTTCTGTTCCCAGAACGATTGATAATTTATATATGATGATCATACATACACAAAACATACATACACAAAACATACATACATAAAACATACATACATAAAACATACATACACACATGCATTAATTCGATTGTAACAGACACACAAAGATAGACAAAAGGTAGAGAATCCAAAAACATTATGAATAAAAAAGACACTTCTGTTTTAACATCTGAATCGAACAGACGTTTGAGTTACTCGGGGAAAAACCAAATACACACACATCTCACACACCCTCATTCAAACCATCTAGCTCCCGGTGGTAATTGGCGCAGCTGGGTCAGGAATAGACCTACTTAATGTTCACATTGAGAACTATGTCTTAAAAGCATTGGTAATTGGAACGGAATCAATTGTTGATAATCGTTTACATGGCAAAACCAATCACAAAAAAAAAAAAAAAAAAAAAAAAAAAATACTTACCTTACAGTATTTACATACATGTACTTGTTACACACATGAAGATTGGCCTACAGAATCAATTGCTGATAACTAAAGGTCAATCAAAGGTGAAATTAAAATTATTTTAGCGAAAGTGTAGGCTGAAATCATACTTTGATAATCGCCACAAAAAAAAAAAAATTCATAATTTAACTTACAATATTTCCAAAAAAAAAAAAAAATAAAAAAAAAAAAAAAAGAGGAATATGTATATACATGGATGCATATACACATGTGTATATGTAAATCTTATAATTCAATGGAAGTTATATGCTGCAAAGCTACAAGATCTCTTTTACGAAATACACATTGTTTGTCGCTCATTCTGCTTTCAATTTCATAATTCGGCGGAATTGCCAAAACGCTACAAAACCACAATACTTAGTATTGTATTTCGGGTGAAATCGATCTGATAGCAGAACCTAAAAGCTAAAAAGCAAGCAATTTCTGGCGAAACTGATCAGCTAGCTGAGCTGCGATGGGCAGACGAAGCGGCAAAGCGGCACATTCTAGTGAAATCGATCTGCTAAGAAGAGCTGCAATTGGCAAACAAAGCATTCATAAGTAGTAAGTTTTATTGTAGGCTCATTTACAAAAGTGAGCTCGAGTTGCAAAGACGTTAATAAAATTAGAAGTTCAGTTTAAAGTTATGACACCAAGTTTAAGAACAATATACTATTAATTACTATTAACAATATACTATTAATACATAATTAAAGTAATAAAGGTTTGTTACAAAATATTTTTAAAGAACATTAAGAACAATACAAACGATGCGATGTTAGTGCCATAAAGTGAAACAAAAAAATATACATATATATGTATATATATATGTACCTATGTGTGTATATATATATATATAAATGTATATGTGTGCGTGTGTGTGTTGTGTGTATGTGTATGTGCATAGACAATTATAATTATGTTTAAAACATTGCAGAATTTTAAAACACTCATCAAAAAAAAAAATAAAAAATAAAAAAATATAGAAATAAATAAAAAAAAAATAATAAGGATAATAATACAGATGTATATTAGTGTACGTGTGTGCATATGTATGTGTGTGGGTGTGTATGTGTATATATATGTATGTGTATACGTATATGTGTATGTATATACATATATATGTATGTGTGTGTCGGTGTTACATATATGTACATGTATATAAATAAATATAATAATGTTTAAAACATTACAGAATTTAGAAACACTCACGTCGACAAATCACGTCAACATAAATGCCAAAAAAATCTACATTCCAAGCAGCCACAAAGCAATGGATTCTGGAAATGCCTCAGTGTCACTTCCCACAACTATATCGACTCCAAAAAGACCTTCTATTCGCAAAAACCAAATACTAGCCAGAATTTTCGAGCACAGGTAACACCATACTTACGCCCCCAAAACATAAGAAATCATCCAAACAACAACCCCTATTCTAACAATAGAAGCCAATTATTTAGAAATAATTCAACAATTTCTCAGCCTAACATTAACAACCAGGCTAATAACAACTACCATAATAGAAATTCAACTGTAAATCCTTTCAATTCAACAGGCCCAACTAGGAACCAATTACACAATATCAATGAGCAACAATCTTCAACTGAACTTTGTAATATTAATGACGCAGGAAATTTTTTCGAAACTGCCTCCGAGAACCAACAGGGTACTTAACCAAAAAATCACACGGATCGACACTCCCTTTTATATGGATAAATTCCGTTACAACTCAACCCATAAAATTCTTAATAGATACAGGTTCCACAAATTCATTTGTAAGCCCAACCATAGTGAGCAATGTCGATCGCAAACTCTTGATAATCCTATAACTGTACAGTCAGTGTTGAACCAACACGTCATAAAAGAAAAAACCACGATTCAATCACTTAAAGAGTTAATAACAAATGAAGATAGACTACTTCTTTTGATTTTCACCCACATTTCAAAGGTTGCTTGGATGGATGTCCTTAGAAAGTTAAAAGCCAATATTAATCTGCCAGTTTTGTTTAGAAACTCCAAAATCATGTTTAAAAATTCTTTACAAGACAACCCAGTAACCGAAGTACATATTATCCCAGCTTCTTCAAAATCTTTAATAACCCTTCCGGTCCGGATGAAGGAAGGTAATTTCTACTCTCAACAGACAATGTATAATAAGCACTTAGAGATTTCAGAAGGTCTATACAATTCAGTTAACGGATATAGCAAGATGGTAATCGTAAATAATTCACTTGAAGATCAGCAATTATATTTAGAACAGCCATTAGAAACCATACCCTATGATCAAAATCACTATATTGAAATATGCAATATAAATTCGGACAATCAAAGTCTCCCACATGTCCACAAATACGTTACCAAATTAAAAACCGATCACCTAAACTCCGAAGAAAAAATTGCATTAATACCTTTTTTATGACGACAATCAAAAACTAACATTTACCAGCGATATTAAACATTATATACGCACAACTGACGACACGCCAATCTTTGTTAAATCATATCAATACCCCTACGCCTTAAAGAAAGAAGTAAAAGACCAAATAGACTCAATGCTAAAGCAAAACATAATTAAAAACAGTTATTCGCCTTGGAGCGCCCCTGTTTGGGTAGTTCCAAAAAAATCGAACTCCCCTGAAACGCAGAAATTGAGATTAGTTTTAGATTATCGTAAACTTAACGAAAAAACAATTTCAGACCGTTATCCAATTCCAAATATAAATGAGATTTTAGACCAACTTGGTAAATCTAATTACTTCTCAACTCTTGATTTAGCTAGTGGATTTCACCAGATTGAAATGAACCAAGCAGATAGGAGCAAAACAGCTTTTACAGTCGAAGGTGGCCACTTTGAATTCATCCGTATGCCGTTCGGGTTAAAGAATGCACCTGCAACGTTCCAAAGAGTAATGGACCATGTCCTTGGAGATCTAGTAGGTTCCATTTGTTTAGTATACCTAGACGACATTATAATTTTTTCACCATCTCTACAAAAACACCTGATAGATATAAGGCAAGTATTTGATAGACTCAGATCCGCTAATCTTAAGCTACAAATCGCAAAATCTGACTTCCTTCGGAGAGAAGTTAATTTTCTAGGTCATATTGTAACTCAAGATGGGGTCAAGCCTAACCCAAATAAGATAAAATCCATTCAGGAGTTTCCTATCCCAAAAAACAGGAGACAAATTAAATCATTTCTAGGTCTTCTTGGCTATTATAGAAAATTTATTAAAGACTTTGCCCGCATAACAAAGCCACTAACACAACAATTAAAAGGTACAAATTGATGAAGAATACTGTAAAACTTTTGAATTCTGTAAGACATTACTTTGTAATAATCCAATATTGACCTACCCAAACTTTAAAGAACCCTTTATATTAACTACTGATGCAAGCAATTATGCCATCGGCGCTGTTTTATCCCAAAAATTATCTAGAAGCGACAAACCTATTTCTTACGCCAGTCGCACATTATCCGATGAAGAAACCCGTTATTCAGCTACAGAAAAAGAAATGCTTGCAGTCCATTGGGCAGTAAAACATTTCAGACCCTACTTATTCGGAAAAAAATTTATTTTAGCTTCAGACCACAAACCATTAACATGGAACACAGGACCATTTTCCACCAACGACAAGGTCGCCCGTTGGAAACTACAATTACTAGAATACGAATACGAATTTCAATACAAAAAAGGCTCTCAGAACGTAGTTGCAGATGCACTGAGTCGTATCCGACCCGAAGCAAATATTATCGTTAACAATATAGATGTCGAAAATTTTTCAAATAACAAAGTAACATCTTCTCTGTATAATCTTGCATCAAGCATAATAATTGTCGAAAAACCACTTAACGATTTTAATTTGCAGATTGTTTTAGCTGAAGGTCTCCTGCTTCTTACCAGGTTTCTACTCCCTTTAAAAACAAATTAAGGAGAACCATTACAGAACCCAGACTTAACTCAGATACTGTCTAGACATTCTAAAAAAAATTTTAAAGATTAACAGGACATTAGCAATTTACACATCAGACAGTATTTTTCAAATAGTACTAGATGTGTTCTCTAAACATTTTTTTCACAATAAATTATTTAAATTACTTAGGTGTACAACTCTTTTAGGCGATATCACTAATACGACCGATCAAGAAAAAATAGTCAATGATTATCACAATAATAACAATCACCGGGGTATTAAAAGAAAAGTCTACTTTCCACATATGAAAAGCAAAATAGCGCAAATAATAAAGGGTTGTGAAATTTGCCTCACACTTAAATCCGATAGACAGCCGCAGAAACCACCTTTTGAAGTACCAGAAACTCCTTGCAAACCAATGGACATAGTCCATATAGAAATATACACGATAAACAAAAACTATAATCTTACACTAATAGATAAGTTTTCAAAATTTGCGTGTGCCTACCCTATACCCAACACGACCTGCATAAACGTCGTTATCGCCATGAAACATTTTTTCAGCCTTTTTGGAATCCCTAAAAAAATAGTTTATGACCAAGGTACGGAATTTTCTGGCAGTATATTTAAAGATTTCTGTAATCAATACGACATCCAATGTCATATAACTTCCTTCCAGCAGTCATCCAGCAACTCTCCAGTAGAACGATTACATTCGACACTGACTGAAACCTATAGAATAATCACAGAATTAAAAAAGAAAAATAAGCAGATTAACAAACACAAGGAAACTCTTTCGGAAACACTTCTCACGTACAATAACGCTATACATTCATCTACAAAATACACACCTTTTGAACTTTTTACTGGACGCACACCTATATTTGAACAAACAATTAAATACGACACTAATCATGAATATTTACAAAAATTAAATCTTTTTCAATCAAAATTATACCAAGACATGAAAGAGATTTTACATAAAAATACTAAAAGCAAACTTGATAAACTTAACGAAACTCGGAAATCCGCAGCCCCCTTATCAACTAATGAAAGCATATTTCGAAAAGAAAACCGTAGAAATAAGTTAACGCCAAGATTTTCTAAACATAAAGTCTTACGAGATAATGGTAACACACTTATCACCACACGCTTGCAAAAAATCCATAAATCTAAAATAAGGCGAACAACAAAATAATAATTAGTATAATCTTTGCTTTTTACATATGTCATTCATTGTACCCAAACGCATTGTAAACAATATACAGCATTTGTTTTAACATTTAAAAAAAAATTTTTTAAATGCCCCGACAGCCCCATTCTAAACGCATTTGCTTCATTTTGGGGAGGGAGGAGTTACCAACCCAACACCCTGGTCACTAAATTGGGGAACGAGACCCAGGAAAGAAGACGTGGCATCGACTCTTTTCTGTTCCCAGAACGATTGATAATTTATATATGATGATCATACATACACAAAACATACATACACAAAACATACATACATAAAACATACATACATAAAACATACATACACACATGCATTAATTCGATTGTAACAGACACACAAAGATAGACAAAAGGTAGAGAATCCAAAAACATTATGAATAAAAAAGACACTTCTGTTTTAACATCTGAATCGAACAGACGTTTGAGTTACTCGGGAAAAACCAAATACACACACATCTCACACACCCTCATTCAAACCAGCTCCCGGTGGTAATTCGTTCAAGGAAAGCGGCGAAATAAGGCTATGCGTTGATATGAGGATGGCAAACAGGGCTATCCAACGGGAAAATTATCCACTACCAACCTTTGAAACTCTTATGACAAAAGCCAGGGGTGCGAAATGGTTTTCGAGACTGGACCTCAAGGATGCCTATCATCAGCTTGAACTTCATTAACCTAGCCGCTAAATAACAACTTTCGTGACACAGCAAGGGCTGTTTCGATATAAACGTCTTCTTTTTGGCGTAAATTCGGCACCAGAGATTTTTCAACGTGGTGATAGCGGAGATCTTAACTATTTGGACGATGTAATAATTTTTGGAAGAACTGAAGCTGAGCACGATAAAGCATTACAAGAAGTGTTGAATCTGTTTGAGATCAATTGTGTTCTGTTAAACAAAGATAAATGCGTGTATAAGACAAACGAGCTTAAATTTCTGGGACATATCTTATCGAGTGACGGCATTGCGGCAGATCCAGAGAAGGTGAAATCGATTTTGGATTTTCGACCACCTGAAACAAAGCAGGAACTGAGAAGCTTTCTGGGACTGGTTACATACGTTGGAAAATTCATCGCCGATTTGTCGCATATTACAGAGCCATCAAGAGTACTACTTAAAATCAATAGCAAATTCGTGTAGTCGAGCGAACAAGAAAAAGCGTTTGTTAACTTGAAAAATCGGCTAGCTCGTATCCCGGAACTTCATATTTTGATCCAAATAGACGCACGCAGATAATTGCAGACGCAAGTCTGTTACAATTTGATGAGAGAAATGAATCGGTTATCATTAGCTTCGCTAATAAGAGCTTATCGGAAGTGGAAAGGCGCTACTCGCAAACCGAAAATGAAAGTCTGGCGCTAGTTTGGGCTGTTGAAAAATTTTTCTATTACGTTGCGGGTTTGGAGTTTGAACTCGTCACTGATCATAAACCAATGGAGGCGATCTTCAAACCATCATCGAAACCCCCGGCGAGAATAGAACGTTGGCTTTAGAGACTACAGGCGTTTAAATTCAAGGTTACGTATCGCCCTGGAAAGGAGAACATTGCCGACTCAATATCAAGACTTTGTAAGGCTCAGTCATGCGATTCTTTCAATAAAGGAGGTGACTATAGCATCTGTCAAATTGTTTCTTGTGCTACACCAAAAGCAATTGCTATACCAGAAATAGCAAAAACAAGTGTTGTGGACCGAGAGATATCAGCTGCTGTTTCACATCTTAAAGACGATAACTGGAATGAAGGTTTATCAAGCTGTTATTACCCGTTTAGAGCTGAGCTATCAACAGTGGGTAGCATTCTGTTGCGTGGTTTAGGGTGGAGTTAGGGCACGAAGGACACCCTGGCGAATCGGCTATGAAGCGACGAATGAGAGCGAAGGTTTGGTGGCTACGTTTGGACAGAGATGTCGAACAGCATGTGAAAATGTGCAGAAGCTGTTTATTGGTGTCACAGCTAACCCGTCCACCGCCGATGAAGCGGCACGTTTTTCCTGGCCGGCAGTTCGTTAGCGCCCAATTCAAGGACTTCTGTGAAGCTAGTGGCATCACTTTGATTGCGACTCCTCCATATTGGCCGCAATCCAACGGTGAAGTAGAAAACATGAATCGTTCATTGGGCAAACGCCTTAAAATTGCGTCGTTAAATAAAGGAAATTTTAAAGAGGAGCTACAAAAATTTATATTAACCTACAATACGACACCTCATGGAACTGCTGGCTCTACACCTTCGGAACTTATGTTTAATAGGACCATTCGAGACAAGCTGCCGGACATTCGAGATATTATAGAAGAAGTAGTAGACACCTCGGCAAGAGATAATGACCTGATCAATAAACAAAAAGGAAGCTTACAGGTGACAAGGTTAGAGGTGCTAAGGAATCCGACATAAAGATGGGCGACAAAGTTTTGCTAAAGAACGTTATTTTTCTCTCCAAACTGACACCCAATTTTGAAACAACGGAGTATAAAGTTGTTGAAAGGAATGGAAATGAAGTGGAGCTTTTGGAAATGGGAGGAAAGTCAGACGGAACGTGAGCCATTGCAAGAGAATACCGTCGAATGAGGGGCCGCCTAATAACTCGAATGAGGACGCACTAACGCAGACTGATTCTCAACGCTTAATACACTGCTTAATATACTGATGTTCAAAGAACTAAAAATAAATTAATATTTAAATAAAGTATAATTAAACTATAAATTACGAGTTGTTACACACCCAAATGCAGCAGCCAAAACCGATAGGTCGAACTGCTGCCTCAAATGTGGACAGCCAGGCCATAATGCTGCAAAGTGCGATGGGTCAGAAACTTGCTTCCCTTGTATTGAAGCAGGCGTAGACAGGGCCAAAATAGGCCACAGAGCTGGTAGCAAATGTATCTTTCGACTCGACGTTTAACTCCAGAGAAACCGAAGACCGGGTGTGGTGGTGTGGCAACCCTGCCAGACCGATAACGAATATCGAAGAGATATCGGACGTAAGGTGGCAACGCTAGGGACTTGGCGCGTGACAGCGAACAAGTGTAGATGTACAAAGAACTAAAGAATAAATTAATATTTAAATAAAGTATAATTAAACTATAAATTACGAGTTGTTACACACAAAATGTGGACAGTCAGGCCATAAGGCTGCAAAGTGCGATAGGTCAGAAACTTGCTTCCCTTGTATTGAAGCAGGCGTAGACAGGGCCAAATATGGTTAATGTGCGATCATACGATGGCTTCGTCAGAGCGCAGATCTGCGGTAGCTAATGGTATACAGCTGCTACCTACCCCCAGCTTATCCATCGCTAGATTTGGAGAGGTCATTGATGAACTAGTGGACGATGCTAGGGGCCGCACCCCAGTTATAATTGGCGGCGAATGGGGCAGTAGTCATACAGATAGAAGAGGCCGTTTGCTTCTTGGGCTCTGACGACTCTCAACGTTTCGTTACTCAACACAGGGTCCAAGAAAACCTTCAACAGAGCAGGTATGGAATCAATAATAGACTTGACGTTTGTAAGCGATCCACTGGTGCGATTTTCCAATTGCAAAGTATGCGATATTTACTCCGCAAGCGATCATGAGGTAATATTGTTCTCCATTCGCCGTAGTACACCTCGCCACCATACTACTATAAGCGAGGGAGCATTCAGATGGATACTTTGAGCATTCCTGCTTTCTGTGGAAACCTGCTGTTCAACACAAGTGAAAACAGCGCAGAAAACATGGCGAACAGTATTATGCACAGCATTCAGACAGCCTGCAACGCTAGCATGACACGTCGAAAACTTTTTAAACGCCCCTATGCGGCTGTACATTGGTGGTGCGACAATATAGCGCAGCCAGACGAGCGTGTTTCCGTGCGCGGCGACTGTTTCAGCGTTCAAGATGTACAAAAAGTTTTGAATCTCTAAGGCTTGAATACCATAGCAAACGGCTGGATCTAAAGTACAGCCCGTCACTCATATCCCCCGGGGACGAACACGTACGGCACCTCGTATGCGCGTAACCGAACGGCTGCCGAAGTCCTCACACAGAGCATTAGGGTTGATTTAGTTGCCCTCAGCATTTCGACGCAAGCACATCTATGTCGCTTTGCTCGATCGCTACACATGAAAAAATTAATGCTTTCATTCTTTTTATGTAACTGGCAAATTTGCAAAAATATTATGATACAATATTTTAATTGAAAATTTAAGGCAAAAGCGCAAAAATGTATGCAATATACATACATACATGAGAACGTAATATACGTTCTTATTGAACACTTTTAATTTAACGAGACCAACACAACCTCTTCGTCCAGCAACTCAAGCATCTCTCTCTCCTCGATTGACCATCTATCGATATCTATCAAACTAATATCGTTATCGGCATTCTGATACCATTAGGGGTTCTCACGCAATCCTACATTCGGCCATTCTACAGCCTCATTCGTCCCGACTGATGGTCACTACATCTTCATGTACTCTGCTACGGTATTGGTCCTATTTGAGCCCTCATTTTCCCCAATATTCTCTACATCATATTTTGCTCTTCAACGAATTTCATCTTTCCTCTTTTTAACTCAATAAATAATTCTTCCTCTAACTGAGACTTTAACTCTTGATCATATGTCGTTCTCATTTCGTCTTTAAGCTGTTCTTCGGACATTAAACAACGAGTCATCTTCAAAGCATCTGTATGTTTCATCTTAGTTCCAGGTCGATGTTTGATCTCAAAATCGTGGTCTTCAATGTTGCGTCGTATTATCTTCGGATTTGGCTTTATATTATCACAGCATACTATATTCTTGCCATCTTTCCACGATGCTAGCACCACAGGACATAAGTGCTTGGAAAACCTTTGACGAACTATTCCAGCCTTCGTTTCTCTCTCTTTATTCGCTGATATACTATCGTCTGATCCTGATATGGCAAACGTCTTGGCCTCTGATGAATTGGGATCTCGTCTGCTACTACAGTCTTCATTTCTGGGCACGGGTTACCCTCTTCTAAGGTAATCGTCATTATAATTTCAACCTTTGCAACTCTTTTGCAAATCTGGGACTTTTGTTTCGGTTGCTTATCAGTTTTGGCATCTCATCCTCTTTGTGGAAAACAATTCCTCTTTTCCCAATGGTAACATTTAAGTTTTCCAAAACATCATTTCCGATTACTCCTTTGTACAAAGTATCTTTATCTCGAACAACATGAAAGGCTATTTCCACGACGTTGCCGTCTAACTCTGTAGTGACGTTAAAAAATCCAAGGGTACAAATCTTTTTCCCTCCTACGCCAATTATCTCCTTGCATTCACGGTTTAAGTTAACCGGGTTTATTTCCTTATAAGTACTCTCGCTAATGGTGGAAAGATCACTGCCCGAATCAAACAGAGCAGATAATACTCCATTGCCTATTAAAACGTCCTTTAAAGAACGATTAAACTTAAGTGTCATTTGTTGATTATTTGTATTTGTCTTCGTTATATCCTTTGTATTCTTCGTCTCACACTGATTAGCTTTGTGTCCCATCTGATTACATTTAAAACATTTGAAATCGTCTTTACAATTCTTAGCGATGTGATTATTTCCTCCACACTTAAAGCATTTGAAATCCTCCAAAGCACTCCTCGATTGCAGCTTCTCAAATTGTGGTTTTGGTTTAGACTCTTGGTTGGAAGCATATTTCTGGTACATCGTTAGTTTCTCTCGTAATTCCTTCAAATCTCTCGCTTGGTAAAGAACGCTTTTATTCATTTTAGAGTCAGGGATACCCTCAATGATGTATTCGACAATGCTTTCCTCATCTAAGCTGCCTCTTTTGGCTATACTCTTCATTAGATAAAAGTACTCAACCAGACTCTCGTTGTATTTCTTCTTTCTACTCTCTAATTGCTTGTGAACTTCTTTTGCCGACAATTTAACAGTAAACTCATCCTGTAGCGCGCTCTTAAGGCTACTCCAACTTGTTAGACCCTCTTGACTTTTGGCTATACTCTTCATTAGATAAAAGTACTCAACCAGACTCTCGTTGTATTTCTTCTTTCTACTCTCTAACTGTTGTGAACTTCTTTTGCCGACAATTTAACAGTAAACTCATCCTGTAGCGCGCTCTTAAGGCTACTCCAACTTGTTAGACCCTCTTGACTATTTACGAACAACTTAGCCGCTCCTGTCAACAGCTGTCTACCATAGATAAATTTCTGAAGATCATTCCATTGTACTGTTACAGCAGTACCCTCAAAGTCTGAAAGCCATTCTAATACATCCTTTTTGTTGCTCCCATCAAACTCTGTCAACGAATCACGAATATCTTTTAATGTGAACGCCATTGTCACTTCTCTCTCAACTTCTTCAACTTCGCCTTGAATACTGGTATTAGCTCCTGAATATAAGGATTCCTCGTTCGTGTCTAAATCAAAATATGAAATTAATCTCTCTCTTAATTCAGGTTTGTTGCCTTTTACACTTAAATTCAGCTCTTTTAACTTTTTTTTAACCCTGCGACGGTCAGTTCGGTGATCTCGTTATACAACATGTGTAAAAATATTGATTACAAAATAATTTAAATTAGTGTTTAAATTAGATGTTAGTTTATATGATTACAAATATTCTGATTCATCTTTGTTGAATTTTTCTTTCTTACTTATTTTCCAAAACTCGTAGTTCGTCTTTTCTTATTTCTCTTTCTCTAATTCGAAACTTTTAAATCATCTTTTCTTATTTCAAAATTTTAAATCATCTTTTCTTATTTCAAAATTACAAATATTTTCTTTATTTCAAAATTTTAAATCTTCTTTTCATATTTTCAAAATTTTAAATCTTCTTTTTCTATTTCAAAATTTTAATTCTTTTTTCTTAATTTCAAAATTTAAATCTTCTTTTCTTATTTTCAAAATTTTAAATCTTCTTTTCTTATTTTCAAAATTTTAAATCTTTTTTCTTATTTTAAAATTGTAATTCATCTGTTCTTTTATTTCAAAACTTTTAAATCATATTTTCTTATTTTTCAAAATTTTAAATCTTCTTTTCTTAATTTCAAAATTTTAAATCTTCTTTTCTTATTTCAAAAATTGTAATTCGTCTGTTCTCTTATTTCAAAACTTTTAACTATTGTTAGTATTAAAAATAAATGTGCTTGCGATGTAGCCCTGGTTATTTTACGTCTATGTTGTCCGTTTCTCGTGATCTTCTTTACGCAGTTGTCTTCTTAAGTGTCGTTTTCTTTACGCAGTTGTCTTCTTACGGGTCGTCTTCTTTACGTGTTAGCTTCTTCTCACTCACACACACACAATGTTGGATGGATGATGCCTTCTGACTGTGCATGTAGTGGTGGATTGGGATCTCGTCTCGCTCTGGTACTCCTCTTATTAGCAGCCACTCTCCGTGTGACTCCTAGTCCGATCTCTGCTCCAGGTTACTTCTTGGCTTGCATGAATGATTGGATAGCGCCGAATCCAAGCAAGTTCAATTTTTCTCCTGTTTTCGTCTTATGTGGTCGTCTTGTCCCTCTCTGAACAAATTTTGTCGTCTTTCGTCTTTTGATGCTTCGTATTTTTCGTCTCTGAACAAATTTTCGTCTTTTGGAATGTTGTTCGTCTTTGTCCTGTTCCTGTCTGAACAAAATTGTCGTCTTTTAAGCGTTTCTCATCTTTTCGTCTTTGTTGTTATTTCTCATGTGTTCGTCTCTTTTCCTGTCTTTTGGTGGTGAAATTAAAGCACTCATTTTCTTTTGTCTCGCTTGCTCTCATGCTTCCTTATGTTGGCACTATTGCAATTACGCGCGATTTCTTCATAAAGTTTTCTATCTCACTCGCTCTTAGAAAGGCTGAGTCCACTCGACCAAAGTAAAATACTCTTCACACCACTTTGCTTTTATGTATGTATCTTAGCTTATCATTTTTATTTAATTATTAACAAAAGAAAAAGAAACCATCTTATTGAACACTTTTTAATTTAACGAGACCAACACAACCTCTTCGTCCAGCAACTCAAGCATCTCTCTCTCCTTGATTGACCATCTATCGATATCTATCAAACTAATATCGTTATTCTGATACCATTAGGGGTTTTCACGCAATCTTACATGCATATAAAACATTCATATTATCATTATGCAAATATTCCACTTACATCACCGAATCTTCAGCATCGGCCGAAGTAGTGCACTTGTCGTTGCTTAGAAATGCATACGATAAAAAAAGAGAATAGGAAGTGGGACAAAAAATCAATTTTTAGCAGAAGTAGGTAAAAAGGGTTAACTCGCTACCTAAAAGTCAAGATTTTCGCGAATCCGCGGTCCACATTTTAGTCGTAATTGACCCTTCAATTTGTGTGAAAGGGTTTTCTATCGCATGTCTAATTTTGCTGAACTTTCCCTACGTATTTATACCATGAAGCTGGATTATCCAAACCCATTTTAGCTAGCATTGGAATAACAATCTTGTGAATCCTTTCAACCTGCCCATTTCCTCGCGGTACTCCGGTGGTAATCAATAAATGCACGATGTCGTGATCCTCGCAATCCTTTTTGAAAATGTGCGATGTAAAAGCCGCGCCTCTATCAGATATCAATCGTACTGGGTTCCCAAAATTTGTTGCTTGAACTTCTAAACACCGTATCACTTCATCTACGCCTGTGCTCTTAGTGGGATACAACCAAACGTACTTAGAAAAACTATCTATAATAACCAACAAGTAATTATATCGTTTATTTGTAAGTTCCATTGGTCCGATGTGATCAATATGGTAAAAACAAAGTGGTTTGACACCCTTTTCTTTGAAGTTAGATATCCCTCTCTTTTGCCAGCCTTTGCGTTAATAACAATACACTCCACACAACTATGTACCACACGAATAACCTTATCTCTCAATTCGGGAATATATTGACGGAAAAATGACCTTGGGTATGTGCAAGTCTAATAATCTCATGTTCCATTGCCAACGACGATGAAATGAATTATCCTCTGGATGCTTTTGTAACAAAGCTGCCACAAATCCGTATTTTGAAGCATCCGCATGTATTTCAGTTTGAAATTTCGGGTTAAACAATTTAAAGACGGGTTCTTTAGTCAACGCAGCTCTTAGTTCTTCGAAAGCGAGTTTGTGTATATGTTTGAATTCAAACTTCGAATCCTTACGCATTAAATCGGCCAACGGCTTCGTTTTTCGGTTTTCAATAAACTTTCTAAAATAGGATGTTAGACCCAAAAATCTTTGTAACCTCTTTTTGCTACTTGGGATAGGAAAATTCGAAACAGCTCTAATCTTTTCTTTGCTCGGCGTTATGGTACCATTTTCCACATCATACCCTAAAATAGGACTTTTCGTTGCAGCATCTGACATTTACTCCAATTAATTCGTAAACCGTTTTTGGCTGACACGTCTAGTACACGTTTAAGCTTGGCCAAACCATCATCGATACCTGTACTTGGAATGATGATGTCGTCCATGTAGACTACACAATCGCTTGCTTTAATCAAATCTCCTAACACAACCATTATGACTCTTGTAAATACAGCTGGTGAATTTGAAATACCGAAAGGAACATACAGGAATTCATAACAAAAGAAGTGTATTTCTGAGAGCTTTCTACTACCGGTACATGGAAAGTTCTCACGAAGAATCTTTTCGCTTAATTTCCTGTAGTCACAGCATAAACTGACCATTCTTTTCGAGACTAAGACAACTGGAGACGCGTACTCAGAAGTACTAGTTTTAATTATTTTCTCTACTAGCCATTCTTGAATTTGTTTATCAACGATTTCCTGATCACAAAGGGCTAAACGTCTCGGGTGCTGATACACAGGTATTTCGTCGCTCAATATAAATTTCATGCTTACTGGTGCGTTTGCATTTCTTTTTGGCTGGTAGTTTCGAATAAATTTCTCTACTTCCCCTTTTATCAAATGGCTCTAATGCGAAAGATTTATGTCTAGACTCTTATCCCTGTCTTCAATATTTGTGATGAAGATATTTCCAATCTCTCCTGCCCACTGAATATCTGACTCATTTTGTTCTCTCTTTAGATTTCTATATCGTTGCGCATAGCAAACTTAGATCCATTTGCTGTTACATTTATATTGACAGTGTTCAACATCGTTTGACCCAGTATAGCATCAAAACTTATGTCCTGATCTGGCACTACATGGAATTCTATGTTCATAACTAAACCATCCACTTTCACTGGTATTTTAAAACTACCGAAAGTCAACACTTTACTGTCGCCAATTCCTGTTAAGTGTCTAGCTCCGCCTAATAACGGTTTCGATCCAATAATCAAATAAATATTTCTTCGCATAAGACATAAACCAGCGCCAGTATCTACGAGTCCTTTAAATATAACGTTAGAATGTACGATGTCTTTAAGTTCTAACCCTGACGGAGTAAATTCGCTTGACGGCTGTATTACTACATCTTCATTTTCTACCACGTTTGTATTTCTCTCGTATTTAATTGGATTTTATAGTTTGCACTGTGCCATTCGATGTCCAACTTTACCACATTTGAAACACTTTTGATCGTTCTTTGGACAGTCTCGTCTGATATGTGCAATAACATTTCCGATTCTTAGATGTATCAATTATTTTACCCTGATTAATCTTTCCTCCTGACTGAGCCTCAAACTTATTTAACGACTTGTGTGAAGCACGAACTTTCTGATACGTTTCGATTTGAAACTTCAGTTCTTCTAGATTCCTGGCTTGAAATATAATAGCTTTATTTACTTGTGAGTCTGGAATGCCCTTTACAAAGTATTCTATCAAGCTCCCATCGTCCAAACTCACTGGTTTGGCAATTTCCATTAAAGCATACAAATATTCACGTAAAGTCTCCTCTCTTTTCTGAGAACGTTGCGATAATATTCTATTAATCTCAGCTGCTGATCGTTTCGAACCAAATTCTTTGCGCAGTGCTGCTTTAAATATCTCCCAATTGTTTATACCAAGTTGACTCCGAATAAATGATTTAGCTGCTGCAGCTAACAACTGTTTGGCGTTTATAAAGGTCTGTAACTTGTCCCATTGTACTGTAATAGCACACTGTTCTATCTCTTGTACCCACAAATCAATATCGGGAGTACCTGAGCCGAAAAAATAGGATACACTGCCCTCAACATCTTTTAAGGTGTACCAAGATCGACTAAAATTGTTTGTGGGCAATTTGCCTCTACTTCTTCTTCCTCGCTATCTTTGTCTTGAATATCGTAATGAGTAAGAAGTCTTTCTGTAGATCACGTGTTCTTCCCACTGTGCTTAGGTTCAATTCGGCCAACTTATTTCTCAAATCTGCGACTCGCAATGACATAACCTCGTCAAGCTCCATATTAAAATATTTTCTTTTGTTCAATACCAATAATTAATGCTAAGGTTAGTTTTAGTAAATTCAATTAAGGTTAGAACTATCTACATATAGTCCCCAAAAAATTTATCCAAGTCCGCTCCTGTCCCACGAAGTCTTCGTTTAATTTCTGCCAGCAGGTTGTCTGTCCTCTTCTAACGTTTTGTCTCTTGCCGCGTCCAGCTTCTGCCTCTGGTTACCTCTGCCTCTGTCGACGTTTCACTTCGCGCTACGCCCAGCGTCTGCCAACTGGTTGCCCCTGCCTCTGCCGACGTTTCACCACGCGCTACACCCGGTTCTGCCGACGTTTTGCCGTTGCACAGTGGTTCAAAGTTTGAAAGAAATGTTCATAAAATGATGCCGAGTGTTTAGAATATTTTTTTTTGATTTTGGATTTTCTAATCTTTGAATGTGTCGTTATGCGGTAAAGTTTCGAGCTATATTTATACCCTTGTTTTTTTTAGAAATTACAAATTAATATGTTGATCATTTATGAAATTGTAAATTTTCTTATTTATAATGAGTTAATTTTCCAATTTTTCTTTTTGGGCAACCTAATGTGAATAAGAACGTTTTCTTTGGGATTTTCCACTAGCGCTGAAAGGAAAATCATGGTAGGGTGGGTAGAGAGCGCAGCTGTAAATACACTTATGCAGCCAACACTAGGACTATTTTTTTCTATTCTTTTCTCTCTATTCTATTTCGAGTTTCAGCACAGGGACTTTATTTAAAGTTGCTGACGTTTGAGGGGGTGAAACACATTCATCAAAGAACCACTCCAGCCGATTGTCATGCTAGCCGCATTAAGAGTCCCGCAGATGAATTGTGTTAACATCAAGATAGGCCTCACACAATAACGTATAGTTGCCGATTCAATGGTTGGTATTTGTGGTTTAATATTTATGGATATTTAGTTGCCCATCAACAGCATTGAGGCTTTGTACGTTACAGTAATTTTTGGCGCCCGACTGAGGGGCCTATTCTAATTAGATAATTATCTCGTTAAGTTTTTTTTGAGGTAGATAATTTATTTGGTTGATTGACCCCTTTTCTTCTTTTAATTTCTTTGTGCATTCTAATCTTTTATTCTATACCAGTGTTTGCATTTGCTGCTACATAGCAGCAATTTCAATAAAAATATTGCTCTGCTCCTGCTACTGCTCTGATTTCGAAGGCTACGTAGCATAGCAGAGAGCACAAACGGAAAACGATTGCTCTTCTGTTCTCTCCGTAGCATACTTCGTCGGAGCAAAAAATTTTCGATACGCTATTTGTAGTTGTAGCAATAGCACAAGCATTAAAAGCGAGATGAGAGCAGAGCAAACAAAATAAATTTTTGTGCTACTGCTACGGAGCATTTCCCTTTCTGTTGCTCTCGTAGCAATTTCGTAGTCGCTCTCGTAGCAACTTCGTAGTCGCTCTCATAGTAGATCTGTACTAGAGGTGGGCATGGGCCGAATGTTACATCCAACCCAACTCAGCCCATGGGCTTAAAATTTCACCCACTCCCAAAAGCTAAAAAAAATTTGGACATTCAGAGGAAACTGTAATTCCACAAACTGGGAGCACATCAGGGATAAATCCAACATGCAAGTTAACATGGACAAGAGGGTATAGCGGATGCATCTGCAATATTAGCAGTGGCCACGATCGCTGGGTAACATGAGTCAGCCAATGCGTTTGGTTCTTGGATTTGGCGCATACACTCACAGTTGCTTGGCGATAGGCATCAATGTATTTCGCAAGGTGAAAGTCCAAGGATCAACTCTGGAGTGATGCGACTCTGTTGGTTGATGTCTTTGTGTTTGGCTACCCTGGTGAGCTGTCAATTGCCTTTCTTTCCTTTCCGGTATCTGCCCCATACCCTCCCGCACCCAACTCGAAATTTGGTTATTCAGCTCTCGCGGGTACCCGTAAAAAACCCAGCCCATGCCCACCTCTTATCTGTACCAAATATAGCCGTTAAGACGTTAATTTCAAATTATACGAACTTATTTTTCATGACATTGGCTATACTATAGTATATATGTATACGAATAAAGCATATTAAAAAATTAAAAATTGAATTTCAAACAACCAGTAATTTCTACATCTAATTTTGATTTTCGTCTTTAAATGAAGGAAAGTTGTCGATGGCACGATCCAAATGAGATGAGTTTAGTTTAATTAGTAAAATATTTTCCAAAGTGTCGTGGTTTAACCTATTTCGATTGTCGGCCAGTACAAGTTTAAATGAGGAAAATGCTCGTTCTATCTACATAAATAAAATAAAACCAGACGGCCGGGCTAACTTCGACCGCGTCAAAGTTTGTATACCCTTGCAACTTTTTTGGTATTTTTTCTTACCTATAGCCATCAAAATGGAAAAACGTTTTATCTAAAAAGGCTTCTGTTTGCGAAAGAACGGCCTACGATCTTAGTATAGGAAATAACGAAGATATTGATCAAAGTCACTGTTTTCCACCGATCGTTCCTATGGGAGCTATATGATATAGTCACCCTATCTTTATCAAATTTGGCACAGTTGTTTATATGTGTAATAAACTGACCAATATTTAATTTCACGACAATAGCTCAGAAAATAACGAAGTTATTGAGAAAAGTCACTGTTGGTGACTTTGGCGTTTGTATGGGAGCTATATGATATAGTGATCCGATCCGGCTGAATCCGAGATATACAACCCCTGCAGTATATACAAGCCTACCTGCAAATTTCAGCTCTGTAGCTCTAACGGTCTAGGAAGAGTTTGCGTTGATCCAGACGGACGGACAGACGGACGGACGGACGGACGGACGGACGGACATGGCTATTTGAACTCGTCTCGTCGTGCCGATCAAGAATATATATACTTTATATGGTCGAATATGCTTCCTTCAATGCGTTGCACACTTCTGACCAAAATTAATATACCCTTTTTGCAATTGTATAAAGATGTGAACATATTTCTTTCAGCTAAAACAATACTTCTTACTTGTGTTGGCGGAATGGCAAAACATACTTTGCTCAGTTCATACAGTTCAGGATCAGACGAATTTCGTTCTCTCCAGAAGTTCAAAACATTAACATTTGCTTTCATGTAAGGAAGATTTAGGGTTTCGATTTTTTCATTCATCTGTAGGCGATATTGTAGCTGCCAAATAAGTGTCCAATAAGTCAAAATCGTTATTTTCCTGCCCCTCTTTAAGAATTGAACTTATTGAAGTTGTTGAGGAGTTCAGTTTTGAGCTATTTGTTTTAATTTTCTCCCATAAAGCCTATAAGAAATGTACAGAATTTTTTTTTTGAGTCCAGGAAAGAATTTGTTGAAACCTCGGATCTAAGTATAGGCATGCATCAAATCCAACATATACGTTTTTTCGTTCGAGTATCTATGCTTTCAATTAGGATTTTACCAATTTTAAAACTGATAGAATTTTCGCTATCTGATCGTGATAGCCAAATTTGATTAGTAGTCAGCTTACATGTGAGCCACAAAGCATAAAAATTGCCATAGTGCAATTGCTCTTCTTGGATGTTTACCATTGTTTTTTACATTATACATGTGTAGCAATCTATAAACTCCCACAACATAGAGCTAGCGTCAAAATTTTCATCTTCCGTTTTATTTTCGATTGCTTCAATTTCGCTCAAAACGTCCTTAGCTTTATGCAGTCTATCGATCATTTCATACGTTGATCCCCACCTTGTGGGACAATCCAATTGAGGTAATTTCAGTTGACGAAACTCAAATACCTCACGATATCCATTTGATGGCTTACGAATGTATTTGGTTATGTTGCGACATTGACGAATGTCTGCCTTTTTAATTTCTGCCTTTTTTAACACATCAAGTGCGCAAAGTTGTGCAGTATGTGCCGCACACCGGCATATTTGTATATTACCCACATGCAACTCATCTGGGGTCTCAAAATTCCACTTCCTCTGCGCCTTGAAAATCATCACCGAATATATAACTTTGTGATAATATTTTTGTTGTTTTAATCATATTAGCTCCATTGTCTGATGTAATTGAAACAATTTGATTCAATCCGATATTGTACTTGTCCAAAGTTGCTATTATTTCTTTGGCCAGATTTTTTGATGTACTTCCACTAGCGCCTTTTATTTCAGACAAGCCTCCGGGATACAATTTCAGTTTCATTAATAAATTGCGCACTTATTCCAAAAATATTACGGTTGAACCGAGTTGCGCTACCTATTTTTGAAGACAGTAATCGACCGTGCATTTCTTGTTGCATTTCGGTGCGTATGTTTTCCGCCACATATTTTAGCATGTTTTTGCATTTATTGCCATTTAAAGCTTTTTCCGTTCTTTTCTGCAAGACCATCACAAATCGGATCTATTATATTTTTCATGTTTTCAGAATTTAGAACATTGAAAGGGATTCATTGTCACCAGGCCTATGTACGAACGAATCAACTGTTTTTTTGTTTATTTTCACTTTGATTATTTCTTTCCTGGGTTGAGATATGTTTTCTGAACAAGAGGACTCGTTGTCTTGAATATCTATTTTTATTTTGTGCACTCCAATAATATGTTTTTTCAAATTAAATGTACGATCCATCTTTAATAACCGATCACAAGATTTGCACTGTACATATGATCCCCCATCATCTTCAAAATATATTAAAATATTAAACGAAGATTTGCGCGAAGCCGTGTTGACGCAAGAGACCAATTAATATTACTGCGTTTGTATAGGAAACTGTAAAAAATGCGAATTATATTGAAGTGCTTTAATATTTGTTTTTCCGGCTTATTTTTAGGATTACTTTTTATAGTTTTTGCGTGCGTTGCGTCGTCTATGGGGCAGAGACCGGAAAGGAAAGAAAGAAATCAGAAGAAGAAAAGAAATCACTCCAGAGTTGATCCTTGGACTTTCACCTTGCGAAATACATCACACAGCACTGTGAGTGTAAGCGCCAAATCCAAGAACCAAAAGCATTGGCTGACTCATGTTACCCAGCGATCGCGGCAACTGCTAATATTGCAGATTCACCCTCTTGTCCATGTTAACTTGCATGTTGGATTTATTCCTGTTGTGCTCCCAGTTTGTGGAATTACAGTTTCCTCTGAATGTCGGGTAAAAGTTTAAGCCCATGGGCTGAGTTGGGTTGGATGTAACATTTCGGCCCATGCCCACCTCTAGTACAGATCTACTATGAGAGCGACTACGAAGTTGCTACAAGAGCGACTACGAAATTGCTACGAGAGCAACAGAAAAGAAAATGCTCCGTAGCAGTAGCACAAAAATTTATTTTGTTTGCTCCGCTCTCATCTCGCTTTTAATGCTTGTGCTATTGCTACAACTACATATAGCGTATCGAAAATTTTTTGCTCTTGCTATTGCTCTGTGCTCCGACGATGTATGCTACGGAGCAGAGCAGAAGAGCAATCGTTTTCCGTTTGTGATCTCTGATATGCTACGTAGCCCTTCGAAATCAGAACAGTAGCGGGAGCAAAAAAAAAACTTCGACGTAGCATACCATTTTCAATCCCTGTCCACAAGTAATAGTAATGGCTCCTTTTGGCCACGTTTCCCGTGAGGTACGCCCACTCACTAGAAGTCCGACTCCCAAACCGAGGAGTATCAAGAAAAAACGTCGTGTGGCCGATAACGTTAAAAAAAATGCCGGTCAAAAGCCTGAAGTCAGTTTGTAAAGTTTTCATATTCTAAATAATATGAATGATTTGGGCGTACTTATGGACCATAAGTTAAATTTTAACACCCATATTTCCACCACGGTCACAAAGGCCATGAGTGTCCTGGGTTTCATTAAAAGATGGTCAAAAGAATTTGATGACCCCTATACAACTAAAGTTCTTTTTACTTCGCTTGTCCGTCCTATTTTAGAGTATGGATCTTGCATTTGGTCACCTCAATATAAGTCGCACCAGATTAGACTAGAATCCGTTCAAAAGCAGTTCTTGCTATTTGCTCTTCGTGGCTTAAGCTGGGATCGCAATGTCAATTTGCCTTCGTATTCTAGTAGACTTCTCTTGATTAACCTTCCGTCCCTAACTAACCGTAGAATTATGCTTGGTGTCATTTTTATGCACAAGCTCCTAATTGGTGATATCGACTCGCCTGAGTTATTAGCTCAGGTGAATCTGTCGGTACCATGTAGACGGAGTAGACATCCTTTGATACCTTTATCCCTTAGTCGTTGTTCTTCTAACTATGCTATGCATGAACCTTTTAGGGTCCTCTGCTCTGATTACAACCTTCTATCCCCTGTAATCGGCTCAGAGTTTTCTATTAATATGCTTAAAACATCTATCCTATCCCATTTAGTTAATAGAGAGCTATAGTATTATTTGTTTGTCTGTCTTTTCTATTGTGTATTTTGTCCACGCGATTCGTGCCGTGCGTTATACGGCTGCACCCCTCGGTCGGTCGGGTGGGAGGTGGGCAGTTGTCTGCTTGGGCTCGCGCGTAACAAACTTTGTCCTGGTGTCGTAGGGGCCACAACGATACTATATAGAAGCAACTTTTGAACCTCTAGTAGCAAAAGACACAGAAGAACCAGCTGTAAAAGATAACCCACAAGACATTCAAGATAATACAAAACCAAAGATGGTGCAAACAAAGATTACATTTCTTTATACAGCTTCTAAGCTGATTCAGGAGTATGATGGTGGAGTAGAAACACTTCAAAGTTTCATAGATTCACTGGAAATAATCAATGAAATAAAAGCAGAACATGAAGAAACAACTATTAAACGCATAAAAACAAAACTAAAAGGGGACGTTAGACTACTAGTAACAAATGAAAATACTATAAATGGTATAATACAAACATTAAAGAAAGAAATTAAGGGTGAAACAGTTCAGGTAGCAGAGGCAAGATTAATGAATTTAAAACAAAATGGCAAGAACGCAAAAAAGAAACAAATAAGAACTCGTACAATAATAATATAAATTATAATAACAATTACCAAAATAGAAACCCAAATGATAATACTAACTATAACAATACTAGGAATTACAATAACTATAGTAATAATTATAATCGAAGAAATTATAACAATAGAAATACAAATTATCCTCCTAAAACACAACGAAATAATAATGTCAGATTTACAAACATAGAAGGAAATTCGGAAAACGAAAGTCCTCTGATGTAAAAAGTCGAACAAATAAAATATACAGTTTAAATTTCAACCTTAATAGCTACATAACTTTAAACTTTGACGATGTAGGGACAACAAAATTACTATTAGACACAGGAGCTGATGTATCACTATAAAAAAAAAATATTAAGAAAAGACAATACAGTTGACTTACAAAGACGGACAAAACTTGGTGGAATAGGCAAAGACGTCCTATTTACAATAGGTGAAACCAAACTAAAGATCAGCAACCTCTCAACGGTACACACCTTCCAAGTAAAAGAAAATGATTTCCCCATCCCATGTGACGGAATCCTGGGGCTTGACTTTATAAAAAAATTCAATTGCACACTCAATTATTCCACCAACAAATTGATAATTGTAAGGAAGCTCTGGCTGGGGTACAGTTCTCAGTCCCAGAGTCCCGTCTACAGAACATTTATTTAATCTGGAGACCTTGATGAGTATTAGGATAGGGGACTGAGATCACATGAAGGGGAGAAAAGGGAAGGGAAAGGAGTAGGAGGAGAGTCCAAGAGGAGTAGCAACGACTGATCTCAATTTCCACTCGTCTGCCAAGCGAAGCCCGCTTGGCCAAGATCCGTTGCCTCTTGGACTGGGAAAGGGAGGCGTGAAAGGAAAAGTTAGTGTGGTTATTAGAAAGGGATGGTGAAGAGGAACTGCAACAACTGATCTCGTCTGCCAAGCGAAGCCCGCTTGGCAAAGTTGTGACTGAGCCTAGAGACCAGCGACTGACTTCGTCTGCAGGAGAATAACTCATCCTGACGAAGTCCGCTGATCCTTCGGCTCCACTTAAATAGTGAAGTGGCCAAGGAAAAGGGAAGGGAAAGGGTATACATAGATTCGTTGACAAATAAAGAAATAATGCCGGGTGTGTTAAACGTTAAAAAAAAGAACTACAGTTAGTTTTCATGTTGGGATATTTAATGTGCCCTCCATGGGCGTATTAAAAAATAAAAGTAAAAATGAAGAGGGGCCCTACATGAGCGTAGTTTAAATTGCAATGATAATGTGACTCGTCACACGGTGTCCTTATTTCGAACGGACGAAATGGATCGTGACTCGCCCGTGTACTTTAACGTCGATACGGAACAGTTGATCATCCGCCCACATGAGGAAACGGTGGTTTGTGCGGGGTCCATCGTGACGGAGTACCGCCACCCGATCTCGGACTTCAGCGGGTACTCGTCTACCCGGGGTGTCGACGAGCCATTCTGGTGGCGTGAGGACATAATTGGACGCCGCGGCGGTGGCCTCCGGCACATAAATTGGCGTAGATCGTCGCAAAGGGCCTCGCGACGTTGGTCCAGGGCTGGCGTGAGTTGGCAGAGTAGCGGTGTCGTTTGCCGGGGCGAGCGATGGTCGAGGACGGTCCCGAAGAGGTCTAAGCGTCTCCTCGTTGTCAGATTGTGTCTCACTGACCCTGACGGTTGTCAGGAGAACACCTGTGTTCGCTGGGGGGCTTATCGGCTTATACACGGGCCGCAGAGGTGTGTCTGGCATGGCTGCTTCCACGACTTCTGGGGATTGACGTCTCTCCAGAGCGGAACTGGGTCTGCGCGGGCTTTAGACACGGTGAGACGTCGAGTTGGACTTGAATCCATAGTCATCAGCGGCGGTGACTCTGGATTGTCTCTTCCGGGCAGGTTTGCCCCACAGGACCAGTGGATACCGTCGAATCCTCCAAACGAACAGGGCCGGCAGACTCCGAGGGTCCGATGTTTTGTGCCGGGGGAGAGAGTTCGACCACCGACAGTATCACAGCGCGCTCAGGTCGGGTCGAGGCGGAAGCTCGTTGAGCCTCGTCGGGTGGCTTCTTGTCGCTCTCTAGATCCTTGCCCCCGGCAGGTCGCTCGGTCGGGATGTCGGTCGGGGCCAACTCCACGCGGCAGAGAAGGACTGGGTCTTCCGGTGGACTACCGCTTGTGGTGGGGCCGGGCATGACAGGGCCGTGTTCCCTTTCACATACAGCAATCATTTGTTCGACGATCCGGGCTATGTGGGCCTCGCGGTCGCTGTCGTCTTCTCCTTGCTGTGACATACTGCTGTGAAATATAAAGAGTGTTAAAACTACCCTGAATTCTGAGTGTACTAACGAGGCCCTATGAGTGCGGTTTACAAAAGTGCTATGATTAAAGCTAAGATACAATGTTTAAGATAATTTTTGCCTAGCATCGGTGCGAAGAGCACCTCGTTAGAAGGAAGGGGGACGTTGGGCAGGCGCACCCACCAACAAGTGGTCCCCCTTGAAAGATCGTTAATCAGTGGCCTCGTGCGGGCCGTGGGTATGAGGTGTCCCGAGGCCGATGTCTTCAGAAAGACCGAGTTCTGGTGGTTCGTTGTCGTCACTATTAAAGGCCTTTAAGTCAGCCAGACCGGCGGTACGTCGCTCACGCCCCTGGGCTACAAGAAGTCTAACGATGTTGCTGGAAAGAAACTTGATTATTTTATACGGGCCCTTAGGCGCCAGTTTGGCATTGAACCCTTCGTTGGCAAGCAGCACATGATGCTTGAGCATGACCATGCTCCCGATGTTTGGACGCCAGTCGCGTCGTCTCAGGTCGTAGTATTTCTTTTGATTCTGGGTAGCGTTCAGTTGATTCTCATGTACGAGCTTAAAAATATCTTCCATTCGACGGACGCGCTCGTCGGGGCTAGGGGGTTCGTTACAAGAAAACTAGTAACATCGTATTACCTTGCTTAAAACGTGGCAAAGGCCCGATAAAGTCAGTACACACGGTATCGAAAGACTCCGCGACTTGACGGGTGAGCATTTTGCCCGCTGGTTTCATTTGCGCCGGTCTAAATTGCAAGCAGGTGAGGCAGCATCTAACGTAACGCGCGACATCTCGAAAGAGGCCAGGCCAAAAGTATCTTTGGGTCACTCGCAAAGTGGTTTTCCTGATCCCCAAGTGGCCAGCCGTCACTACATTGTGACATTCCTGTAGTACTTGGTCTCGACACTCTAGGGGAACGCATAGTTGCCAAGGTGTAGAATCGTGGTCATCTGGGTGGGGGTCTCGTCTGCGATAAATCTGGCCGTTCTCGAATATATAATCTGAAAAATCCGCAGGGTGTTCCGTGACGTGCTGCCGCATCTTTAGCCACCATTTGCACTCCGGTTCTACTAGTTGTCCAAAGGTTGTCGCGATAATGCATCGGCAATCTCGTTGAGCTTACCTCGTCTATAATGTACCTCGAACCTGTCTTTTCTATTGTGTATTTTGACCACGCGATTCGTGTCGTGCGTTATACGGCTGCACCCCTCGGTCGGTCGGGTGGGAGGTGGGCAGTTATCTGCTTGGGTTTGCGCGTAACATGCTTTGTCCTAGTGTCGTAGGGGCCACTTGAACGTACTGCGCATAGTATCGTCAACGATACTATATAGAAGCAACTTTTGAACCTCTAGTAGCAAAAGACACAGAAGAACCAGCTGTAAAAGATAACCCAGAAGACATTCAAGATAATACAAAACCAAAGATGGTGCAAACAAAGATTAAATTTCTTAATACAGCTTCTAAGCTGATTCAGGAGTATGATGGTGGAGTAGAAACACTTCAAAGTTTCATAGATTCACTGGAAATAATCAATAAAATAAAATCAGAACATGAAGAAACAACTATTAAACTCATAAAAACAAAACTAAAAGGGGACGTTAGACTACTAGTAACAAATGAAAATACTATAAATGGTATAATACAAACATAATAAAGAAAGAAATTAAGGGTGAAACAGTTCAGGTAGCAGAGGCAAGATTAATGAATTTAAAACAAAATGGCAAGAACGCAAAAAGAAACAATTACACAAATAAGAACTCGTACAATAATAAAATAAATTATAATAACAATTACCAAAATAGAAACCCAAATGAAATTATAACAATAGAAATACAAATTATCCTCCTAAAACACAACAAAATAATAATGTCAGATTTACAAACATAGAAGGAAATTCGGAAAACTCCGAAAGTCCTCTGATGTAAAAAGTCGAACAAATAAAATATATAGTTTAAATTTCAACCTTAATAGCTACATAACTTTAAACTTTGACGATGTAGGGACAACAAAATTACTATTAGACACAGGAGCTGATGTATCACTCATACAAAAAAAAAAATATTAAGAAAAGACAATACAGTTGACATACAAAGACGGACAAAACTTAGTGGAATAGGCAAAGACGTCCTATTTACAATAGGTGAAACCAAACTAAAGATCAGCAACCTCTCAACGGTACACACCTTCCAAGTAAAAGAAAATGATTTCCCCATCCCATGTGACGGAATCCTGGGGCTTGACTTTATAAAAAAATTCAATTGCCCACTCAATTATTCCACCAACAAATTGATAATTGTAAGGAAGCTCTGGCTGGGGTACAGTTCTCAGTCCCAGAGTCCCGTCTACAGAACATTTATTTGATCTGGAGACCTTGATGAGAATTAGGATAGGGGACTGAGATCACATGAAGGGGAGAAAAGGGAAGGGAAAGGAGTAGGAGGAGAGTCCAAGAGGAGTAGCAACGACTGATCTCAATTTCCACTCGTCTGCCAAGCGAAGCCCGCTTGGCCAAGATCCGTTGCCTCTTGGACTGGGAACGGGAGGCGTGAAAGGAAATGTTAGTGTGGTTATTAGAAAGGGATGGTGAAGAGGAACTGCAACAACTGATCTCGTCTGCCAAGCGAAGCCCGCTTGGCAAAGTTGTGACTGAGCCTAGAGACCAGCGACTGACTTCGTCTGCAGGAGAATAACTCATCCTGACGAAGTCCGCTGATCCTTCGGCTCCACTCAAATAGTGAAGTGGCCAAGGAAAAGGGAAGGGAAAGGGTATACATAGATTCGTTGACAAATAAAGAAATAATGCCGGGTGTGTTAAACGTTAAAAAAAAGAACTACAGTTAGTTTTCATGTTGGGATATTTAATGTGCCCTCCATGGGCGTATTAAAAAATAAAAGTAAAAATGAAGAGGGGCCCTACATGAGCGTAGTTTAAATTGCAATGATAATGTGACTCGTCACACGGTGTCCTTATTTCGAACGGACGAAATGGATCGTGACTCGCCCGTGTACTTTAACGTCGATACGGAACAGTTGATCATCCGCCCACATGAGGAAACGGTGGTTTGTGCGGGGTCCATCGTGACGGAGTACCGCCACCCGATCTCGGACTTCAGCGGGTACTCGTCTACCCGGGGTGTCGACGAGCCATTCTGGTGGTGTGAGGACATAATTGGACGCCGCGGCGGTGGCCTCCGGCACATAAATTGGCGTAGATCGGCGCAAAGGGCCTCGCGACGTTGGTCCAGGGCTGGCGTGAGTTGGCAGAGTAGCGGTGTCGTTTGCCGGGGCGAGCGATGGTCGAGGACGGTCCCGGAGAGGTCTAAGCGTCTCCTCGTTGTCAGATTGTGTCTCACTGACCCTGACGGTTGTCAGGAGAACACCTGTGTTCGCTGGGGGGCTTATCGGCTTATACACGGGCCGCAGAGGTGTGTCTGGCATGGCTGCTTCCACGACTTCTGGAGACACCAGACACTCACAAACGGGCCGCGGAGGGGTGTCCGGTGTGAGCGGAACTGGGTCTGCGCGGGCTTTAGACACGGTGAGACGGCGAGTTGGACTTGAATCCATAGTCATCAGCGGCGGTGACTCTGGATTGTCTCTTCCGGGCAGGTTTGCCCCACAGGACCAGTGGATACCGTCGAATCCTCCAAACGAACAGGGCCGGCAGACTCCGAGGGTCCGATGTTTTGTGCCGGGGGAGAGAGTTCGACCACCGACAGTATCACAGCGCGCTCAGGTCGGGTCGAGGCGGAAGCTCGTTGAGCCTCGTCGGGTGGCTTCTTGTCGCTCTCTAGATCCTTGCCCCCGGCAGGTCGCTCGGTCGGGATGTCGGTCGGGGCCAACTCCACGCGGCAGAGAAGGACTGGGTCTTCCGGTGGACTACCGCTTGTGGTGGGGCCGGGCATGACAGGGCCGTGTTCCCTTTCACATACAGCAATCATTTGTTCGACGATCCGGGCTATGTGGGCCTCGCGGTCGCTGTCGTCTTCTCCTTGCTGTGACATACTGCTGTGAAATATAAAGAGTGTTAAAGTGCTATGATTAAAGCTAAGATACAATGTTTAAGATAATTTTTGCCTAGCATCGGTGCGAAGAGCACCTCGTTAGAAGGAAGGGGGACGTTGGGCAGGCGCACCCACCAACAAGTGGTCCCCCTTGAAAGATCGTTAATCAGTGGCCTCGTGCGGGCCGTGGGTATGAGGTGTCTCGAGGCCGATGTCTTCAGAAAGACCGAGTTCTGGTGGTTCGTTGTCGTCACTATTAAAGGCCTTTAAGTCAGCCAGACCGGGGGTACGTCGCTCACGCTTCTGGGCTACAAGAAGTCTAACGACGTTGCTGGAAAGAAACTTGATTATTTTATACGGGCCCTTAGGCGCCAGTTTGGCATTGAACCCTTCGTTGGCATTAGACAGCACATGATGCTTGAGCACGACCATGCTCCCGATGTTTGGACGCCAGTCGCGTCGTCTCAGGTCGTAGTATTTCTTTTGATTCTGGGTAGCGTTCAGTTGATTCTCATGTACGAGCTTAAAAATATCTTCCATTCGTCGGACGCGCTCGTCGGGGCTAGGGGGTTCGTTACCGGAGACATCCGTTACTTGGTCATAAAGAGCGCCGGGCATACGGGGTTCCCGACCTAATATGATGTAAGCTGGACTGAAGCAGGTGGTGTCGTTGACGCTTGAGTTGATCGCTAGTGTTATTTCTGGAAGCCATTGATCCCAAGTGTTTTTCCCATTCTCCAGGTATTGTGCAATCATGGTCTTGATGGCTCGATTTGCGCGCTCGGTAGGATTCTGCTATGGAGAATATGGGGCGGTATGCTGTAGTATAATTCCGGATGTTTTGGAAAAGTTTTTGAAAACCTTGCTAGTGAACTGGGTGCCATTATTGCTCACGAGGGTGCGAGGATTGCCGAATCGGGCCCAGATCCTTTCGCGAAATACCTTCTCCAAAGCGACTGAAGTGGCCTTACGAAGTGGTACCATCTCGACCCATTTACTATATAAATACAAGAAAAATAGTAACATCGTATTACCTTGCTTAGAACGTGGCAAAGGCCCGATAAAGTCAGTACACACGGTATCGAAAGACTCCGCGACTTGACGGGTGAGCATTTTGCCCGCTGGTTTCATTTGCGCCGGTTTAAATTGCAAGCAGGTGAGGCAGCATCTAACGTAACGCGCGACATCTCGAAAGAGGCCTGGCCAAAAGTATCTTTGGGTCACTCGCAAAGTGGTTTTCCTGATCCCCAAGTGGCCAGCCGTCACTACATTGTGACATTCCTGTAATACTTGGTCTCGACACTCTAGGCCAAACGCATAGTTGCCAAGGTGTAGAATCGTGGTCATCTGGATGGGGGTCTCGTCTGCGATAAATCTGGCCGTTCTCGAATATATAATCTGAAAAATCCGCAGGGTGTTCCGTGACGTGCTGCCGCATCTTTAGCCACCATTTGCACTCCGGTTCTACTAGTTGTCCAAAGGTTGTCGCGATAAGGCATCGGCAATCACGTTCAGCTTACCTCGTCTATAATGTATCTCGAACTCGTATTATTCCAACTCCAACTCCCATCTGGCCACACTTGAGCCAAATGGTCCGTGATCACCTCAAAGCAATAGCCTTTCAAATAGCAACGAGATTTCCTGATGGCCCAGACTATTGCTAGGCATTCTTTCTCAGTAGTCGAGTAGTTTTCCTCCACCTTCAAGAGACGTCGACTAGCGTAAGCAATGACTCTTTCAGCACCGTCGAGAAACGACATTTGTCTCGGTTGATTCTTAAATTGGCTTGACGCCGAAAGACTTCAAGCAGGTGTGAGAGGTGTTCCTCGAGCGCCTTTCCGACTACGATGATATCGTCTGGATAATCGAAGGCATGTGGTTCCATTTCGGGTCCAATCACGCTATAGAGTGTAAGCCGAAGTGCATGACTTTCCACTGTAATAATCCGCGTCCGGGCACTGGAAAGCTATACACTCTCTACTTTTGACCTCTAAGGGTATTTGCCAATACCCACTCTTTAAATCTAGAGTAGAGATGTATTTCGCGTTCCTCAATTTCTCCAGGATATGGTGTATATGAGGCAAGGGGTATGCGTCACGCACTGACTGAGCGTTCAGTTGCCGAAAGTCTATACACATGCGAGTATCAAAAGTTTTCTTACTTACCAACACGATTGGTGACACGTGAGGGCTTTTAGATGGTTCAATACGCTCTTCCTTCAGCAGTGCGTCTACTGTTTCGTTGATAATTTGTTGTTGGGACGGATTACGGGGATAGTACCTCTGCTTCATGTTTCGATCGGTCTTCAAAACAATGAAACGAACTTAGTGATTTCCGCGTCAAGAATAGCTTGAAGTTCCGGCTCTAATGTCTCCTGTTCCTTACTAGATGATTGTTCTGGCTTCAAGTCCTCGTCACGGATCTCAGCTTCTACTGAGGCTAATCGGGCGTCCATCTCGGTTACCGGTTCCTTTTTGCCGCTGGGCTGGCGTAATGGGTTTTTAAGGACAGCGTCGGGTGTTGGAGGCGGCAAGACTGCCAAGCCTGCCTGACATACTGGTTTGTTGCTATGCTGAGAGTCAGAGGTATCCTTGGGCGTAGCGGTTGTTTCTGCAGGATCCGGTTGATTTAAATGAGCATCAGGCTGCGTGTGGTCATCAGCCACTAGCGATGGCTCAATTGTAGAATTGATGGGACTGTGGGGCTAATCGAAAGGGGGCAACTGTAACAGATAACCTCCACAACGTATAGAAGTTCCTATGTTCCGAAGGAAATCCACTCCCAGAATAAGAGGGTCCATCATCGATGGCATCGCTAACAATGTCATATGTACGGTCTGTGCCCCGAGACTGATGCTTGCCCTGAGAGAACTTTTGATCGCTGTACGAGTATTATCGGCAAGGTCGGGAACGGAGCGAAGTGCTGAAGAGCCACTTCCTCGTTTATGAAACTCTTGTTCGCTCCAGAATCCAAGGTAGCTACCATTGGTTTACTATTGACGAGGACATGGGGTTGGATGCGGTCTTTCTTTAGGAGGAGGGGGTTACTTGGCTGAAGTCCTGGTCTAGTCCCTCCGCCTGGCCCAGATTGACACAGAGGTTTGGCTCGTTTCCCGAACGACGGCAGCATTCGATGGTACGTACCCCCCTTTGTCCGCATTGCCAACAGAACAACACACGGGGCTTCGTACATTCTCGTGCGAAGTGACCAGCTCCCGCACATTTGCGGCAAGCTGTGCTGGTATCCACGAGTACTTCAGAGAGTTGACATATCGCAGTCCCGTTTAGGCTGGAAGCTATATGATCCAAGGGCTTATTTTGAACGGCGTTGCTCCTTTTCCAAGAATGCGCTGAGTCATCGCTGCCTTGCTCCAATCGGATTGTCTCATAATTTACCACCAATTTAGTTAAGCCGGGTAACGTTTGGAAATTATTTCGTCGGGTATACAGCTTGTAGTCTGGTAATAGATTTTCGTAGATCCTGTCGAGTTCCTGTAACGTCGAGTAATTAGCTCTCTTCATTACGGTCTTCTAGATACTCGTTGTATGGTTCCTGATGGCGTTGCTTTCGAGCGCGTATGCTATCCTCTAGTTTCTCAAATAGCGTGGGGGTAGAAAGAACTCTAAAAATTTGGACTTGAAGTCGACCCATGTTATCTCCCGATAACCGCTGGTTTGCCACCAACTTTCGGCCCGTCCGGTCAATAATATGGCTATCATCGGAGGCAGAGTCTCCATACTCAAACGGTACGTCGCGGCTCTGGTAGAGACCAGAGATTTAGAGATTTAGAGCAAATAGAGATTTGCTAGATGAAATAGATAGGATCGGTAGATCCGCTAAAGGCAATTCCCCATTTAGTTATACGTTCCGCGATCGAGGCATAGCTCCCAGTAGTTCATGGACTCGATTCCGCTCACTGGGTTCGATGTTGATCTATGAGCCAGGCATACCGAAAGGTGTCGGAGAACCGGAACGAGAACCAGAATGCGATTCAGAAAGATAGTTAGTGTCTTGTGGCACCGGTAGTTGAGAAACAATTTCTTCGGGAGTAGGCGACGGTGCTCTAGACTGTGGTTTTACATCTAATTTCTTGTCCCCGGCACTAAATTGGGCTTTGATTTCGGCAAGTCGACTCAATACCTCAGGATGATGATCCTCCCTTGAGACGAACTCGCGGAAACGATTTCTTAGGTCTTCGACTATTCCACCGGTGTCTAATCCGAATTCGTCAGGACTTCCAACTCGGCTTTGCGACAATGGTTTATCCAATGAACGCCCATTGCTAGAATATTAGTAAGGACTCGGGGTCGTAGTATAAGCGATAAGCAGCCAAAAATTGTCGGAGTTCGCCCAGTAGGCTACGCGATACTGTGTAAAGATGGCTTCGGTAAACCTTTAGACTATGATATGGATGTGCATATATATATTTTCTTTAATTTTTAATAAATTCAGCAGGGAAGGGGTCAGAAAATATAAAAATGTATATATCTTTGTTCAATGAAGAGTAAGTAACGGTGACGCGTAAATTAGAATTATCGCCGCCAGCGAAACTTTCGAGGTGGTTTTCGGTTTAAATATTTTGAACAAAATCTTTGCAATGGTTCGAATATATAAGAAAGATCTTGCCTGTTGATAGAATTAGATCCAGTTTGTTTATTTGAAATAGGTAAATCCTTGAATGTAGAACATAGTTATTGAGGACGTGATTGATTCTCCCTCGATGTTGCCCAAAGAAAATAAGCGTTTACTCCGATTAATGTTTAGAATATCCTTGAAAAAATAGTGGTCCTTGCTGCCGAATTTCCTGATGTCATTTGCATTAATCTCCGTTGGTGCTGAGGTATCCTTGAGCTTAGTTCACCTTGGCGATGAATGTCCTTGTCCTATGTCCTTGTTGATCCTTCTGTTGTTAATCCTTGTATTAATGAGTAGCCCTGTTGATGATCCTTGTCCAGTTGTTATCCTTTCGGATTGAAGCAATTTTTTCCCTCGATGTTTTCTTGTTGAGTTCCAAACACTGACTGCCTTTTCCAGTGCATATGCTTGGACTTAAATGGCCCCTTGTGCTTTACTCTTCCTTCTCTTTCACTCTGCTGCTTTGAGTGAGAGCGGTGGATTTTTAGGTTACCCATACCCAGGTCCCGTTCAACTCGAAGTGCGGTAGGTTACAGTCTCACTAATGACCTTGACTCGCTCTATCTGCTTCTGGTAACTTTAGCTCTTTTTCTTCTCTCTTGTAAAAATTTTTATTTTAATAAAACTAATTTCTATATGCGACTCTGTCGATGGCTCCGTTGATGACCCTGTTGCTAGCTCTGTCGGTAACTCAGTAGCTGACTTCATTAATAATTCTCTCCGAACTATGCTGTTGAGGATACTATTAATCCTGTCGAAAACTCTGTTGATGACTCTGCTGATGATTCTGTCGAAACCCTGCCAGAGACTCTGCCGATTTTCTCACCTAGCATGGCATGACTGTGTGCGTGTTATATATGTATATAAAAAATTTTTTTTTAAATTTGTTGCTCTCATTGCAACGAAACCCAACGCGCGACTGTACTTGCAAATCAGTGTGAGTGAAGGAATGACAAAAAAAAACCGGTTGAATCAAAGCTGTGTGTAAGTGTGAGATATAAATGGCAAGAGAATACTCGTAGCTCACACACACGCCCCGAATCAAACGGTGAATTGTCTATTCTCATTCTTACTGGCTGCTCGTGTGTCCCTGTCTCTTTCTCGCATGTAACTGTCGCTTGCAAAGAAAACTAAAGCGCGTGGCACATCGACAACGTATATGCGACCTTTAAATACCCTAACCACAAATATACATATATATATATATAAAAGAATGTTTAATTCTCAGTGGACTCCGATATATATATAAATGAATATGCATACATATAAAATTTTCACCCTTATGTGGACTCATATATATATATATATTTATATAAATTAAACACTTCCTTCACTCACGGGTTAAAAAAATGAATTTTTATTTATAAAGTCACTTTTATTACAATACAGTATGTTTTAATTACAACTGAAAGATGCTGACTTTGGTGAGCGAATTCGGCGGAGTTTAAGCGAAGTTACCGGTTGGTTTGTACTTAGGCTCAAGACTGATTTGCTATGGTTCGATTATGTTGGATGAAGGCTTGGGTAATCGACGTCGTCGCAGGCGGCGGCGTTGGCTGAGTCCAATAGTCCACTTTAAGTGCGTGGGACCATTCTTTGTTTTCACAAGAGTTCAGGACCATTCTTTGTTTATTGCCGAAATTTGTGGCGTGATTCTGCGTTTGCACCGAACCCGACACCATTCTTCTAGGGCCTGGGAAAATGGGGTGCAGGCTTATTGTTTATCCTAGCGATCGGACTGTTACTTGAGATTGGCGATCATGCGACAAATGGGCATGTGACGATTGAGTGGGGTTGACCAATGGGTATTGCATGTGATGATGAAATAGGGTCGGCCAATGGGCATGCGGTTAATGGGCATGTGTTGACGGACTTGGGTTTATGGCTTCTATGTTATGGTATGAGTTGTGATAGAAGTGCTTAACTCCTCCCCCTTTAATAGTCCCTTTAAGTGCGGACGTCCTAGGTCCCAACAACATATTGGGCCCGATTGAGACTTCCATTGGTGGACCATGGTTGCAGTTTGATGAAGACATAATCAAGTTGTTTCTTTGGATACGCTCCAGATTATTAGTATTATTGATGTGTAACTCCTTGATCATTTCCAGCGATAGCTTTATTTACTGTTTTCTAAATTAGTCAGATCTTCCAGTTTACAAATTGTCTTACCATTATGAATTTTACAATTACTCTTATTGGTTAACCCGAAGTATTTCTTGTTACATTTCATGATGTTTTCATAGTCTATTTCTTCTATAAATTTTTGATATTTAATTGGTATTACTAGGATTTGTTTACAACTTTCATTGATTACTCTGGGTAGGCTATCAATATAAAGGAGTGATTTACCATCTGAGGCTACACTGACCTCAGCAAACTCTATTAATTCTTCAATGTTTAAAATTTTAAACTCTCTTCTTTAATTGTTTCGATGAAATTTATTTCGGTAGAGGATAATATTAGTGAATTTACTGTATTGGCTTTGGCCCAATCGATTGCATAGATAATATTTGTTATTTCTTCTCTTAGGAGACTCAATTTAAATTTGGTTATTTCAATTTCTTTTCACTTATTGTTAGGTTCGGGTTTACCTTTAATTAATATGGTATTAGTTATTTTAATTAAATCGTTTATCTTATTCTCTATAAGATTATTAATTACGACCTGCCGATTATTGTTTACCAATTGTTCATTGATCTTATTTACCACAATCATATGATCTGCGTGATCAGATATGCCCTCTAACCATTTCCACGCCGTGCCAAGTATATCAAGCGATCTTTTGTTTCTAAACTGCATCGGCTGAAGCCTCCTCAGTTCATTCTGTATCCGCGTTATCCCATAGGCCAAAAAAGGCTGATACGGACTTAGGTTTGTCGAATTTTTGACGACTTCTTTTAAAACGGATATGGCCATTTGATATTTTTCTAGTTCGATGACATGGACGATTTTAAAGGTTCCATTCTGGCGCGCGGCTAACCCAGTTTCCAACATGACCACTCAAACCAGCAAAGTGGTAACATAAGCAATCTGTCGGAAAAGGATGTTCAATATTTCAAGTGGTTTTTATGAACTATCCTGCCTGACCTGGTTTTAACTTTGGTATTAAGATCTTCGGCTACTATTTCTTTTTTATATCTAGACGTTAGTTTCGAACCCAATCGTTTATTAATCCTAACGTAGATGATTTCACCTGGATCGTAAATTTTTATGAGTTTTTTTGTTTTGTTATGGTACCCTAGGTCTTTGTTTTGTTTCTTTAAGATGTTTTCTGAAATCTTTTCCCTTTCGAGTGCTAATTTTTCTGGTGTATGGATTAAATTTGTTGCGAAAAATGCTTCTATTTACTTTTTATTGGTTGTACTGTGGATTGTTTTATTGTATTCATCTGCAGCCTTGAATATTAAATCCTCAAATTCCATTTCGGGGTGCTCTAACTTCAAGCATCTCATTATTTCCGTACATGTGGAATGAAATCTTTCTATTTGGCCGTTGCTAGATGAAGTATAGGGTGGGGTAGTGTGGACTTGTAAACCTAACTGATTATTTAAAAGAAATTTTATTGATGCAGAATTTAAAGCTTTTCCGTTATCCATTACCACGGTTTTCGTCATACCGAAGGCTATCAATAACTCACGTAAGGGTACTTTAAGATGTTCTGCTGCTTTTGAGTTTACGAGTTTAACTTGCGCGTACTTAGAAAATTTGTCTATGGCTGTTAAAATTATCTTATTTTGGGTGGAATATAAATCTATATGGATTATTTCGCCTGGATATATCGGAATAGGGGTTGGTTGTATTTCTTGATTCGGAGGGTGTCTTTGATACTTCGAGAGTTTACATGTTTGGCAAGAGTTTACTATTGCTTCTACTTTTTTCTTCATACCTGGGAAAAAATACTCAGATAAAATTTGCTTTTTATTTTCGATGGAATTTCTATGTGCTCTAAGGTGTTCTTTAATTATGATTTCTTGTTCTTGGGTCTGATCATGGACATCTACAGTTTGGGTTTGTGTGAATCTTGCCTTGTAATTCCTAAAATGCTCCGGAAAAATTTGTTGAATTTTCCCCATGATACTTTCGGAAGTGAAAATACCATTTACTATTCTCGGATCCATTTTTTCCTTTAAAATAGTTACAAGGTTTTCTTCGGAATAATTACTTCTCACTATTGTATGTCTGTGGTATGTGGGGAATGGTATTTCGAAGGTGGTGGATTCGTTATCACCGGTGAGGATAAACAATTGGTTTTTAAAGACATTGATGGGTACTTCCATTGCTGGAATGAGTTCATGCCCTGAGCTTTCATCACTGTGGACTGTAGCTGACGTACTACTAGCATTTATGTTAGTAGGGTTCCTAGAGAGTGCGTCTGCTACGACATTTGAGCTACCCGGTTTATATTTTAACTCGTAGTTATATTCCTCCAGGTAACTTTTCCATTTCTTCAGTTTTATGTTGTTATTTTTTGGGCTGAGAGCATAAGTGAGAGTCTGGTGGTCGGTGTAAATGATCACCTTGGATTTGCCGTATACATACATTCTTAACTTATCCAATGCCCATACTATTGCTAGCATTTCTCTTTCATTTGTGGCATAGTTTTCTTCAGCTTTGGATAACGCACCGAATCGGATTTCGATCTTGCTTGAGACATTTTTCTGGCAGAGCCAAGAAAATAAAATGTTTTCCTCTCAATAACGCAGTCAAGGGTCTAGCTAATTTAACAAAATCTTTGATAAATCTTTTGTAATAACTAGCTAATCCCAGGAAGAACCTTAGTTGTTTTAGGTTCTTTGGTATGGGGAACTTTTTAATGGCTTGGATTTTCTCTGGATTGGTTTTAACTCCTTCCCTTGAAATTATTACGCCTAGGAAGTCAACGCTATGTCTTAGGAATTTGCATTTATCTACTTGGACCTTCATATTTGCCTCGGACAAGGTAGAAAATACCAAAGCTAGATGTCGAAAATGCTCTTCCTCCGATTTACTGAATATTATTATGTCGTCGATGTAGACGTAAATGATCTTTCCAATGAGATCTCTCAAAATATCATCGAGAGCTCTTTGGAATATTGATGGGGAATTCTTTAGGCCGAAGGGGAGTCTCGTGAACTCGTATTTCCCTCCATTCACGGCGAATGCCGTTTTTTCAATATCAGATTCCTTAAGGGAAATCTGATGAAATCCAACGAGATTTCCTGATGGCCCAGACTATTGCTAGGCATTCTTTCTCAGTAGTCGAGTAGTTTTCCTCCACCTTCAAGAGACGTCGACTAGCGTAAGCAATGACTCTTTCAGCACCGTCGAGAAACGACATTTGTCTCGGTTGATTCTTAAATTGGCTTGACGCCGAAAGACTTCAAGCAGGTGTGAGAGGTGTTCCTCGAGCGCCTTTCCGACTACGATGATATCGTCTGGATAATCGAAGGCATGTGGTTCCATTTCGGGTCCAATCACGCTATAGAGTGTAAGCCGAAGTGCATGACTTTCCACTGTAATAATCCGCGTCCGGGCACTGGAAAGCTATACACTCTCTACTTTTGACCTCTAAGGGTATTTGCCAATACCCACTCTTTAAATCTAGAGTAGAGATGTATTTCGCGTTCCTCAATTTCTCCAGGATATGGTGTATATGAGGCAAGGGGTATGCGTCACGCACTGACTGAGCGTTCAGTTGCCGAAAGTCTATACACATGCGAGTATCAAAAGTTTTCTTACTTACCAACACGATTGGTGACACGTGAGGGCTTTTAGATGGTTCAATACGCTCTTCCTTCAGCAGTGCGTCTACTGTTTCGTTGATAATTTGTTGTTGGGACGGATTACGGGGATAGTACCTCTGCTTCATGTTTCGATCGGTCTTCAAAACAATGAAACGAACTTAGTGATTTCCGCGTCAAGAATAGCTTGAAGTTCCGGCTCTAATGTCTCCTGTTCCTTACTAGATGATTGTTCTGGCTTCAAGTCCTCGTCACGGATCTCAGCTTCTACTGAGGCTAATCGGGCGTCCATCTCGGTTACCGGTTCCTTTTTGCCGCTGGGCTGGCGTAATGGGTTTTTAAGGACAGCGTCGGGTGTTGGAGGCGGCAAGACTGCCAAGCCTGCCTGACATACTGGTTTGTTGCTATGCTGAGAGTCAGAGGTATCCTTGGGCGTAGCGGTTGTTTCTGCAGGATCCGGTTGATTTAAATGAGCATCAGGCTGCGTGTGGTCATCAGCCACTAGCGATGGCTCAATTGTAGAATTGATGGGACTGTGGGGCTAATCGAAAGGGGGCAACTGTAACAGATAACCTCCACAACGTATAGAAGTTCCTATGTTCCGAAGGAAATCCACTCCCAGAATAAGAGGGTCCATCATCGATGGCATCGCTAACAATGTCATATGTACGGTCTGTGCCCCGAGACTGATGCTTGCCCTGAGAGAACTTTTGATCGCTGTACGAGTATTATCGGCAAGGTCGGGAACGGAGCGAAGTGCTGAAGAGCCACTTCCTCGTTTATGAAACTCTTGTTCGCTCCAGAATCCAAGGTAGCTACCATTGGTTTACTATTGACGAGGACATGGGGTTGGATGCGGTCTTTCTTTAGGAGGAGGGGGTTACTTGGCTGAAGTCCTGGTCTAGTCCCTCCGCCTGGCCCAGATTGACACAGAGGTTTGGCTCGTTTCCCGAACGACGGCAGCATTCGATGGTACGTACCCCCCTTTGTCCGCATTGCCAACAGAACAACACACGGGGCTTCGTACATTCTCGTGCGAAGTGACCAGCTCCCGCACATTTGCGGCAAGCTGTGCTGGTATCCACGAGTACTTCAGAGAGTTGACATATCGCAGTCCCGTTTAGGCTGGAAGCTATATGATCCAAGGGCTTATTTTGAACGGCGTTGCTCCTTTTCCAAGAATGCGCTGAGTCATCGCTGCCTTGCTCCAATCGGATTGTCTCATAATTTACCACCAATTTAGTTAAGCCGGGTAACGTTTGGAAATTATTTCGTCGGGTATACAGCTTGTAGTCTGGTAATAGATTTTCGTAGATCCTGTCGAGTTCCTGTAACGTCGAGTAATTAGCTCTCTTCATTACGGTCTTCTAGATACTCGTTGTATGGTTCCTGATGGCGTTGCTTTCGAGCGCGTATGCTATCCTCTAGTTTCTCAAATAGCGTGGGGGTAGAAAGAACTCTAAAAATTTGGACTTGAAGTCGACCCATGTTATCTCCCGATAACCGCTGGTTTGCCACCAACTTTCGGCCCGTCCGGTCAATAATATGGCTATCATCGGAGGCAGAGTCTCCATACTCAAACGGTACGTCGCGGCTCTGGTAGAGACCAGAGATTTAGAGATTTAGAGCAAATAGAGATTTGCTAGATGAAATAGATAGGATCGGTAGATCCGCTAAAGGCAATTCCCCATTTAGTTATACGTTCCGCGATCGAGGCATAGCTCCCAGTAGTTCATGGACTCGATTCCGCTCACTGGGTTCGATGTTGATCTATGAGCCAGGCATACCGAAAGGTGTCGGAGAACCGGAACGAGAACCAGAATGCGATTCAGAAAGATAGTTAGTGTCTTGTGGCACCGGTAGTTGAGAAACAATTTCTTCGGGAGTAGGCGACGGTGCTCTAGACTGTGGTTTTACATCTAATTTCTTGTCCCCGGCACTAAATTGGGCTTTGATTTCGGCAAGTCGACTCAATACCTCAGGATGATGATCCTCCCTTGAGACGAACTCGCGGAAACGATTTCTTAGGTCTTCGACTATTCCACCGGTGTCTAATCCGAATTCGTCAGGACTTCCAACTCGGCTTTGCGACAATGGTTTATCCAATGAACGCCCATTGCTAGAATATTAGTAAGGACTCGGGGTCGTAGTATAAGCGATAAGCAGCCAAAAATTGTCGGAGTTCGCCCAGTAGGCTACGCGATACTGTGTAAAGATGGCTTCGGTAAACCTTTAGACTATGATATGGATGTGCATATATATATTTTCTTTAATTTTTAATAAATTCAGCAGGGAAGGGGTCAGAAAATATAAAAATGTATATATCTTTGTTCAATGAAGAGTAAGTAACGGTGACGCGTAAATTAGAATTATCGCCGCCAGCGAAACTTTCGAGGTGGTTTTCGGTTTAAATATTTTGAACAAAATCTTTGCAATGGTTCGAATATATAAGAAAGATCTTGCCTGTTGATAGAATTAGATCCAGTTTGTTTATTTGAAATAGGTAAATCCTTGAATGTAGAACATAGTTATTGAGGACGTGATTGATTCTCCCTCGATGTTGCCCAAAGAAAATAAGCGTTTACTCCGATTAATGTTTAGAATATCCTTGAAAAAATAGTGGTCCTTGCTGCCGAATTTCCTGATGTCATTTGCATTAATCTCCGTTGGTGCTGAGGTATCCTTGAGCTTAGTTCACCTTGGCGATGAATGTCCTTGTCCTATGTCCTTGTTGATCCTTCTGTTGTTAATCCTTGTATTAATGAGTAGCCCTGTTGATGATCCTTGTCCAGTTGTTATCCTTTCGGATTGAAGCAATTTTTTCCCTCGATGTTTTCTTGTTGAGTTCCAAACACTGACTGCCTTTTCCAGTGCATATGCTTGGACTTAAATGGCCCCTTGTGCTTTACTCTTCCTTCTCTTTCACTCTGCTGCTTTGAGTGAGAGCGGTGGATTTTTAGGTTACCCATACCCAGGTCCCGTTCAACTCGAAGTGCGGTAGGTTACAGTCTCACTAATGACCTTGACTCGCTCTATCTGCTTCTGGTAACTTTAGCTCTTTTTCTTCTCTCTTGTAAAAATTTTTATTTTAATAAAACTAATTTCTATATGCGACTCTGTCGATGGCTCCGTTGATGACCCTGTTGCTAGCTCTGTCGGTAACTCAGTAGCTGACTTCATTAATAATTCTCTCCGAACTATGCTGTTGAGGATACTATTAATCCTGTCGAAAACTCTGTTGATGACTCTGCTGATGATTCTGTCGAAACCCTGCCAGAGACTCTGCCGATTTTCTCACCTAGCATGGCATGACTGTGTGCGTGTTATATATGTATATAAAAAATTTTTTTTTAAATTTGTTGCTCTCATTGCAACGAAACCCAACGCGCGACTGTACTTGCAAATCAGTGTGAGTGAAGGAATGACAAAAAAAAACCGGTTGAATCAAAGCTGTGTGTAAGTGTGAGATATAAATGGCAAGAGAATACTCGTAGCTCACACACACGCCCCGAATCAAACGGTGAATTGTCTATTCTCATTCTTACTGGCTGCTCGTGTGTCCCTGTCTCTTTCTCGCATGTAACTGTCGCTTGCAAAGAAAACTAAAGCGCGTGGCACATCGACAACGTATATGCGACCTTTAAATACCCTAACCACAAATATACATATATATATATATAAAAGAATGTTTAATTCTCAGTGGACTCCGATATATATATAAATGAATATGCATACATATAAAATTTTCACCCTTATGTGGACTCATATATATATATATATTTATATAAATTAAACACTTCCTTCACTCACGGGTTAAAAAAATGAATTTTTATTTATAAAGTCACTTTTATTACAATACAGTATGTTTTAATTACAACTGAAAGATGCTGACTTTGGTGAGCGAATTCGGCGGAGTTTAAGCGAAGTTACCGGTTGGTTTGTACTTAGGCTCAAGACTGATTTGCTATGGTTCGATTATGTTGGATGAAGGCTTGGGTAATCGACGTCGTCGCAGGCGGCGGCGTTGGCTGAGTCCAATAGTCCACTTTAAGTGCGTGGGACCATTCTTTGTTTTCACAAGAGTTCAGGACCATTCTTTGTTTATTGCCGAAATTTGTGGCGTGATTCTGCGTTTGCACCGAACCCGACACCATTCTTCTAGGGCCTGGGAAAATGGGGTGCAGGCTTATTGTTTATCCTAGCGATCGGACTGTTACTTGAGATTGGCGATCATGCGACAAATGGGCATGTGACGATTGAGTGGGGTTGACCAATGGGTATTGCATGTGATGATGAAATAGGGTCGGCCAATGGGCATGCGGTTAATGGGCATGTGTTGACGGACTTGGGTTTATGGCTTCTATGTTATGGTATGAGTTGTGATAGAAGTGCTTAACTCCTCCCCCTTTAATAGTCCCTTTAAGTGCGGACGTCCTAGGTCCCAACAACATATTGGGCCCGATTGAGACTTCCATTGGTGGACCATGGTTGCAGTTTGATGAAGACATAATCAAGTTGTTTCTTTGGATACGCTCCAGATTATTAGTATTATTGATGTGTAACTCCTTGATCATTTCCAGCGATAGCTTTATTTACTGTTTTCTAAATTAGTCAGATCTTCCAGTTTACAAATTGTCTTACCATTATGAATTTTACAATTACTCTTATTGGTTAACCCGAAGTATTTCTTGTTACATTTCATGATGTTTTCATAGTCTATTTCTTCTATAAATTTTTGATATTTAATTGGTATTACTAGGATTTGTTTACAACTTTCATTGATTACTCTGGGTAGGCTATCAATATAAAGGAGTGATTTACCATCTGAGGCTACACTGACCTCAGCAAACTCTATTAATTCTTCAATGTTTAAAATTTTAAACTCTCTTCTTTAATTGTTTCGATGAAATTTATTTCGGTAGAGGATAATATTAGTGAATTTACTGTATTGGCTTTGGCCCAATCGATTGCATAGATAATATTTGTTATTTCTTCTCTTAGGAGACTCAATTTAAATTTGGTTATTTCAATTTCTTTTCACTTATTGTTAGGTTCGGGTTTACCTTTAATTAATATGGTATTAGTTATTTTAATTAAATCGTTTATCTTATTCTCTATAAGATTATTAATTACGACCTGCCGATTATTGTTTACCAATTGTTCATTGATCTTATTTACCACAATCATATGATCTGCGTGATCAGATATGCCCTCTAACCATTTCCACGCCGTGCCAAGTATATCAAGCGATCTTTTGTTTCTAAACTGCATCGGCTGAAGCCTCCTCAGTTCATTCTGTATCCGCGTTATCCCATAGGCCAAAAAAGGCTGATACGGACTTAGGTTTGTCGAATTTTTGACGACTTCTTTTAAAACGGATATGGCCATTTGATATTTTTCTAGTTCGATGACATGGACGATTTTAAAGGTTCCATTCTGGCGCGCGGCTAACCCAGTTTCCAACATGACCACTCAAACCAGCAAAGTGGTAACATAAGCAATCTGTCGGAAAAGGATGTTCAATATTTCAAGTGGTTTTTATGAACTATCCTGCCTGACCTGGTTTTAACTTTGGTATTAAGATCTTCGGCTACTATTTCTTTTTTATATCTAGACGTTAGTTTCGAACCCAATCGTTTATTAATCCTAACGTAGATGATTTCACCTGGATCGTAAATTTTTATGAGTTTTTTTGTTTTGTTATGGTACCCTAGGTCTTTGTTTTGTTTCTTTAAGATGTTTTCTGAAATCTTTTCCCTTTCGAGTGCTAATTTTTCTGGTGTATGGATTAAATTTGTTGCGAAAAATGCTTCTATTTACTTTTTATTGGTTGTACTGTGGATTGTTTTATTGTATTCATCTGCAGCCTTGAATATTAAATCCTCAAATTCCATTTCGGGGTGCTCTAACTTCAAGCATCTCATTATTTCCGTACATGTGGAATGAAATCTTTCTATTTGGCCGTTGCTAGATGAAGTATAGGGTGGGGTAGTGTGGACTTGTAAACCTAACTGATTATTTAAAAGAAATTTTATTGATGCAGAATTTAAAGCTTTTCCGTTATCCATTACCACGGTTTTCGTCATACCGAAGGCTATCAATAACTCACGTAAGGGTACTTTAAGATGTTCTACTGCTTTTGAGTTTACGAGTTTAACTTGCGCGTACTTAGAAAATTTGTCTATGGCTGTTAAAATTATCTTATTTTGGGTGGAATATAAATCTATATGGATTATTTCGCCTGGATATATCGGAATAGGGGTTGGTTGTATTTCTTGATTCGGAGGGTGTCTTTGATACTTCGAGAGTTTACATGTTTGGCAAGAGTTTACTATTGCTTCTACTTTTTTCTTCATACCTGGGAAAAAATACTCAGATAAAATTTGCTTTTTATTTTCGATGGAATTTCTATGTGCTCTAAGGTGTTCTTTAATTATGATTTCTTGTTCTTGGGTCTGATCATGGACATCTACAGTTTGGGTTTGTGTGAATCTTGCCTTGTAATTCCTAAAATGCTCCGGAAAAATTTGTTGAATTTTCCCCATGATACTTTCGGAAGTGAAAATACCATTTACTATTCTCGGATCCATTTTTTCCTTTAAAATAGTTACAAGGTTTTCTTCGGAATAATTACTTCTCACTATTGTATGTCTGTGGTATGTGGGGAATGGTATTTCGAAGGTGGTGGATTCGTTATCACCGGTGAGGATAAACAATTGGTTTTTAAAGACATTGATGGGTACTTCCATTGCTGGAATGAGTTCATGCCCTGAGCTTTCATCACTGTGGACTGTAGCTGACGTACTACTAGCATTTATGTTAGTAGGGTTCCTAGAGAGTGCGTCTGCTACGACATTTGAGCTACCCGGTTTATATTTTAACTCGTAGTTATATTCCTCCAGGTAACTTTTCCATTTCTTCAGTTTTATGTTGTTATTTTTTGGGCTGAGAGCATAAGTGAGAGTCTGGTGGTCGGTGTAAATGATCACCTTGGATTTGCCGTATACATACATTCTTAACTTATCCAATGCCCATACTATTGCTAGCATTTCTCTTTCATTTGTGGCATAGTTTTCTTCAGCTTTGGATAACGCACCGAATCGGATTTCGATCTTGCTTGAGACATTTTTCTGGCAGAGCCAAGAAAATAAAATGTTTTCCTCTCAATAACGCAGTCAAGGGTCTAGCTAATTTAACAAAATCTTTGATAAATCTTTTGTAATAACTAGCTAATCCCAGGAAGAACCTTAGTTGTTTTAGGTTCTTTGGTATGGGGAACTTTTTAATGGCTTGGATTTTCTCTGGATTGGTTTTAACTCCTTCCCTTGAAATTATTACGCCTAGGAAGTCAACGCTATGTCTTAGGAATTTGCATTTATCTACTTGGACCTTCATATTTGCCTCGGACAAGGTAGAAAATACCAAAGCTAGATGTCGAAAATGCTCTTCCTCCGATTTACTGAATATTATTATGTCGTCGATGTAGACGTAAATGATCTTTCCAATGAGATCTCTCAAAATATCATCGAGAGCTCTTTGGAATATTGATGGGGAATTCTTTAGGCCGAAGGGGAGTCTCGTGAACTCGTATTTCCCTCCATTCACGGCGAATGCCGTTTTTTCAATATCAGATTCCTTAAGGGAAATCTGATGAAATCCGCTTTTTAGATCAAGAACAGAGAAATACTTATTGTTGCCCAACTGCGCAACCATTTCTCCGATTTCGGGGATAGGATACCTATCCGAAACTGTTACTGCATTGAGCTTTCTATAATCTATGACCATCCTATATTGCTTATTCCCAAGGCTGTCACTCTTTTTAGGGACTATCCACACAGGGGAATTATAGGGCGACCGTGAGGGTCGTATTATACCATCTCGTAATAATTCTTGTAGCTGGTCTTCTACTACTTCTCTTAGAGAGGCTGGATATGGGTAATGCTTGGTCTAGACTAAAGTGTCTGTTGTCGTTCGGATTTCTCCTTGGACATTAGTGGCATAAGTCAATTATTTGTTTGGGTCCGCGAATAGCGATTTGTACTCCTCTTGGAGCGCCTTTAATCCTAATTTCTGCTGATTAGTGAGCTCATCTGATTTGATGGTATGGACCTGATGGGCTCGCATCTGCTTCACTTTAACAACATGAGAGTTGTTGACGTTTAGTAGATCTTTCCCTACATCAATAATAGCGTTTAACTCTCTTAGTGAGTCATTACCTAGAATTCCATGGAACGGATTCAGATTAGATAATAGGAAGAACGTTATTGGTTTATTGGGTTCGTTGAATAAAACCAAATGGATATGGCTGGTTATTAAAATGCGACCACTTACGGTGTTCGCGTAATTTTGATATTGTGTTCATTCATATTTTTTGCTATTTCTGGTTGGTCACAGTTCTTGTTCGAGCCGGTATCTATTAAGAAATTGTATGAGGTTCCGTCTTTGTCCCGGACAACAAAGTACGGCAAAGAGGAACACTTTAACCTAAAGAACTAACGGTGTCCCCGATTTGTGGTTGTTGACGCTCCTGTGATTGTGGTCTGGTTTCCTCTTTGTTCTGTGGGACTAACTCTGAGTTGTCACCTTGTGAGGTAAAATATTCCTCCTGCTGTTGATATTGTTGAACCTCAGAATGTGGGACTAATTCAAAAGGGTCTTCTTGGCCCTGATAAGCAGCCTGATAATCGGACATATCGGAGTAATGCTCTTCTTGAGGCGGTATGGTAATATATTGTTCACCTGACATACCGGTTTCGATATGGAATTGCCTCTGCACTTTATTGGGAAAATTTGCGGTGGACTGGTTGACTCTCTTGAGAGCAAATTGTTGTGGTAAATTAACATTCGGTTTGTTCATGTAGTTAACTTTTTTGGTTAAAATAGAGCCGTCGACATCCATTGGAGTTGGTGCCGGCTGAGGTTTTGGGGCAAATGGTCTCGGTGGTGCGTTGAAAAATACGGGGTTATTAGATTGAGGGAATCTATTTTGGGGAATGAACACGTTTTACATGGGTTTCTGATTATAATAGTTGTTGTTGTTGTAAGGTTTGGGTGGAATTGCTGGTATAAACGATCGTTGAGGTTGCACGTTAATTTTAGCATACTGCGGGGGTTTTGGGCCTACAGATGGACGAGTGTCACGAAGGCCGATAATGTTCCTAGCCCTCTTATAATCCAACATCTCGCACAATTGCAATGCATGCCTCAGATCTTTGGGTTGAGCTAAGCTCATTCTGTCTGAGAGATCTTCGTTCAGACCTCTGATGAAGGTATCTAGAGCCCTATCTCTGACCTGTTTAGCCATGGCTTCCATAGTCTCGGGAGTATAACCCATCGTTTCGATTTGGTCTAGTATTAGCGACATCTGTTGGTGAACTGCGAAGTAGAAGTCATGAATGGAGGTGCCCTTCTGGGTCCATGGTAAATAGCTGATATTCTAAAGTGCTTAAATCTCGCTTGTCCGTGTACTCAGATAACAAACACTGCGAGATTGCACCCCAATGTAATGCGGTGCGATAGACTTTCAACAATGTATTGGCATGGCCTGTAATTTTTCCTCGAATGGTCATAAGAATTGCATAGTATTTGGGTGTTCCCTGAATTGGGGCATACAATTCCATCAATTGTGTGGCGGTAGTAAACCATGTTGAGAAATCTTCACGGCTACCTGAGAATTTGTCAAGATTCTTTACGATGTCTGGCACTTTATCTAGTTCATGCCAATCATCCTGAACGCCAGCTGTCTGGTCCCTAAAGGGAATATGTCCTGGCTGAGAATGATTTAATTGTTTCACTATTTCCTGTAACTGAGACGACAAAATTGTCTGGATAGCTACATCTAGTCCCTGTCGGAGCATCAGAACCTGCTGCATGAATACCACCCTGCTGAAGGACTGCGGCTTTAACCCAGTTGTCTTTAGTCATTTTGGAAATGGATTTTTTTTTTTAATTAGGATTAATTCAAGGTGTTACGGTATCGCGAATACGAAAAATATAATCCGCGAAAATTAAATTTTTTTGCTTATAAAAAATATAGCGGTATGTCCGCTAATTTTGGATTGATAAAAATATAGCGGTATGTCCGCTAATCTTGGATGGAAATGGCTTGTGGTATTATACAAAAATTTTAATATTATGTGGTTATTTTTTATAAAAATATTTTCCAAAATTTCAAAATTATTTTTTCTTCTTTTTTCAATATTACTTATTACTATTTTCTTTCTTAATTTTTCATTATTTTCTTTTTCTTTTTCGAGTGGGGAAAAATTTAATTAAGGATTTTATATAAAAAAAAAAATTTTTAGCTTCTACTTTTCTTTTTTAACAAGAGTTGATTCTTGATCTTGATTCACAATTTTTTTTCACCCACTGTGTTTTCACAATAAAAATTTTTATTTTGATTTACTTTTGCTTAAATTTATTTCACTTAACTTACGTTAATGCTATCATCCTCGGTGCTTTTTACTGATTGGTTTGTAGGAGGTCTCGCTTTTCCAACGTTGAAGGTACTAAAGCTCATGGGCAAACACTTTTGGGTTTTCAGTTTTCCTCCGAACTGGTCTTAGAGGAATTCGCAGCGATTAAATGACCCTGTCTGATTCGTGGTTTATGGCTTCTATGTTATGATATGAGTTGTGATAGAAGTGCTTAACTTATATAAGAAAATTTACAATTTCATAAATGATCAACATATTAATTTGTAATTTCTAAACAAAAATATAGCTCGAAACTTTACCGCATAATGATTCATATTCAAAGATTAATAAATCAAAATAAAATATTCTAAACACTCGGCATCATTTTATGAACATTTCTTTCAAACTTTGAACCACTGTGCAAAGGCAAAACGTCGGCAGAGGCAGAGGCAAAGCTGGACGTAGCGTGAGGCAAAACGTCGGCAGAGGCAGAGGCAAAGCTGGACGTAGCGTGAGGCAAAACGTCGGCAGAGGCAGAGGCAACCCGTTGGCAGAGGCAAAGCTGGGCGTAGCGCGTGGTGAAACGTCGGCAGAGGCAGGGGCAACCCGTTGGCAGACGCTAAGCTGGGCGTAGCATGAAGTGAAACGTCGACAGAGCCAGAGGTAACCAGAGGCAGAAGCTGGACGCGGCAAGAGACAAAACGTTAGAAGAGGACAGACAACCTGCTGGCAGAAATTAAACGAAGACTTCGTGGGACAGGAGCTGACTTGGGTAAATTTTTGGGGACTATATGTAGATAGTTCTAACCTTAATTGAATTTACTAAAACTAACCTTAGCATTAATTATTGGTATTGAACAAAAGAAAATATTTTAATATGGAGCTTGACGAGGTTATGGCATTGCGAGTCGCAGATTTGCGACATAAGTTGGACCAATTGAACCTAAGCACAGTGGGAAGAAAACGTGATCTACATAATAGACTTCTTACTCATTACGATATTTAAGACAAAGATAGCGAGGAAGAAGAAGTAGAGGCGAATTGTCCACAAACAATTTTAGTCGATCTTGGTAGTCGATCAAGTAGTCCCGACATTGATTTGTGGGTACAAGAGATAGAAGAGTGTGCTATTAAAGTACAATGGGACAAGTTACAGACCTTTTATAAACGCCAAACAGTTGTTAGCTGCAGCAGCTAAATCATTTATTCGGAGTCAACTTGGTATAAACAGTTGGGAGATATTAAAAGCAGCACTGCGCAAAGAATTTGGTTCGAAACGATCAGCAGCTGAGATTCATAAAATATTATCGCAACGTTCTTAGAAAAGAGAGGAGACTCTACATGAATATTTGTATGCTTTAATGGAAATTTTTAAACCAGTGAGTTTGAACGATGGGAGCTTGATAGAATACTTTGTAAAGGGCATTCCAGACTCACAAGTAAATAAAGCTATTATATTTCAAGCCAGGAATCTAGAAGGACTGAAGTTTCAAATAGAAACGTATCAGAAAGTTCGCACTTCACACAAGTCGTTAAACAAGTTTGAGGCTCAGTCAGGAGGAAAGATTAATCAGGGTAAAATAATTGATACATCTAAGAATCGGAAATGTTATGGTTGCGGTGATACATCACATATCGGACGAGACTGACACAGACAAAGAACGATCAAAAGTGTTTCAAATGTGGTAAAGTTGGACATCGAATGGCACAGTGCAAGCTAGAAAATCCAATTAAATACGAGAGAAATTCAAACGTGGTAGAAAATGAAGATGTAGTAATACAGCCGTCAAGCGAATTTACTCCGTCAGGGTTAGAACTTAAAGACATCGTACATTCTAACGTTATATTTAAAGGACTCGTAGATACTGGCGCTGGTTTATGTCTTATGCGAAGAAATATTTATTTTATGATTGGATCGAAACCGTTAATAGGCGGAGCTAGACACTTAACAGGAATTGGCGACAGTAAAGTGTTGACTTTCGGTAGTTTTAAAATACCAGTGAAAGTGGATGGTTTTTTAGGGAAATATCTTCATCACAAATATTGAAGACAGGGATAAGAGTCTAGACATAAATCTTTCGCATTAGATCCATTTGATAAAAGGGGAAGTAGAGAAATTAATTCGAAACTACCAGCTAAAAAGAAATGCAAACGCACCAGTAAGCATGAAATTTATATTGAGCGACGAAATACCTGTGTATCAGCACCCGAGACGTTTAGCCCTTCGTGATCAGGAAATCGTTGATAAACAAATTCAAGAATGGCTAGTAGAGAAAATAATTAAAACTAGTACTTCTGAGTACGCATCTCCAGTTGTCTTAGTCTCGAAAAAGAATGGTCAGAAGCGTTTATGCAGTGACTACAGCATCCCCGTTGAATATATGAGTCGTAAGACAAAATTGTGCGAAGAAAGGTTTCATTCTTACCAACTCGAAGTGCTTGCTATAATTGGAGCACTAACCAAATAGCGTGTTTATGTCCTAGGATCTCGATTCACCATAGTTACTGATTGTAACGCATTCGCTATGACCATGAAAAGAAAGATGTTCCTTTGAGAGTTGCTCTTTGGGCTATGTATCTTCAGGATTTTGATTATGTTATCGTACATCGATCAGGTACTCAAATGAGGCACGTCGTTGGCAATGGAACATGAGACTATTAGACTTGCACATACGCAGGGTTATTTTTCCGTCAATATATTCCCGAATTGAGAGATAAGGTTATTCGTGTGGTACATAGTTGTGTGGAGTGTATTGTTATTAACGCAAAGGCTGGCAAAAGAGAGGGATATCTAACTTCAATAGAAAAGGGTGACAAACCACTTTGTTCTTACCATATTGATCACATCGGACCAATGGAACTTACAAATAAACGATATAATTACTTGTTGGTTATTATAGATAGTTTTTCTAAGTGCGTTTGGTTGTATCCCACTAGGAGCACATGCGTTGATGAAGAGAGACGGTGTTTAGAAGTTCAAGCAACAAATTTTGGGAACCCAGTACGATTGATATCTGATAGAGGCGCGGCGTTTACATCGCACATTTTCAAAAAGTATTGCGAGGATCACGACATCGTGCATTTATTGATTACCACCGGAGTACCGCGAGGAAATGGGCAGGTTGAAAGGATTCACAAGATTGTTATTCCAATGCTAGCTAAACTGAGTTTGGATAATCCAGCTTCATGGTATAAATACGTAGGGAAAGTTCAGCAAATCATCAACGATACGGAACCTAGAAGTACTAAGATAGCTCCTTTTAAAATCCTAGCCGGTATTGACATGCGTAGATCAGAGGATGTAAACCTTAAAGAACTACTCGATGATCTTCTAATCGAAGAACTAGCAAAACGCAGAAAGAAAATACGAATGGAGGCAGTTGAAAATATAAAACAAATTCAGAAGGAGAACAAGAAGCCAGCTCAAGGTCCATAAGTAGTCCAGTGTTATTTCTATAAGTATGTTTAAATCTTAACAATATATTGAACTCGATTGTCATCAAACCATTCGAATATTAGTAAATAAATAAATATAGTATCCATCATTAAATCAACGCTACATAATATATACATATATCTTTACGAATTCTCCAACCAATCAAGAGATTTCTGCTCAACGATATTTGCTATAAACACTGAAAGAAAATGACATCAGAATTCTTAAAAAAGTGGATAAGAGAAGTGCCATGAATGAAAAATCAAATCAAAACGGAAATGAAAATGTAATTAATCATTTTTAACCTCTTGTCAACCTTGCTTCAGATTTATAACACTTTCTTTGCGAATTGAATAGAGAACTGAACCACATAAAATAAAATGGACTATCTAGAAGATCAAAAAAACGAGAATGCACAATTTAGTTACACATTTATATTTTGAATTATGGAAAAGTTGTAAAAGTTGAAAATGTTTCAATTTTCAGCCCTGTTTTGAATGAGGATTATTGAAAAGTCTTCTTCCACGTGAAATTCATACAATTATTACAGCAAATTCCGCGATATGTTAATATAGAAAATTTTTTCTTCACATCTATGCAATTTTGATTGGCAACGGAAACGTCTGTTTTAATCAATTTACGATATTAATCTTGAAAGTTAAAAAAAAAACAACGACGCAGAGCGTGCCTCTAAAATATGAACAAAATAATATGTTGTTTCTATCAAAATTGCTCAATAGCATTATGATTTATCACCTTGGCTTTGTAATTATCCAACTGGGCCAACTGTCGGGCAGCAATTAATCCCTTACGTACTTCGTCCTTCATCTTGGTCTGACTTCCCTGCTGGCTAAGGGCACGTCCGATCATTGGGACGACAGTGCGCATCAGGATGGGCATAAATCCGCGAAGTGAAACATAAGCCATTTTTTCTAATGTAGCCCTAAGTATCTTAACAATTTCACAAAAAAAAATATTTCTAAAAAATAAAAAAAAATTTTGTAGTCAATTCGAGAGTAGAGAAATTTTTGGTTGTGCTCGAATTGAAACTATAAATATACTGAGCAAGTACGTGTAGCTCCAGTAGGTCGAATAAGAACTTCAAGCAACGGTTGCTTAAATTGAATAAAATTTGTTAATTTTCGTGAATTTTCAACCTTTTGACGATAATCAAAACTGGGGATTAGCCTACTTGAGGCGAAGCCCTTTGCCGTAATTCTGATGGTGCCCAAGGCGTTTTTTCTTTTAATTAAACTTTATATAAAATGATTCAATAGTTTCTTGGCAGATCATTTGCTTCTTATTCATCTTTAATATATTTAAATTCAATTGTACTACAGCGGAGAAATTCATTATAGATATATACATATATAAGTGATGACAAGATGTTTCTATTCACTAATTTTAAAAAATTACAAATTAAAAAAGTAAATGTTCCAATAAATAAATAAACATTTTTGGGGAAAAACCATGGAATAACAATTTGTTTGGAATTATCTTTAGGAGCATATAAAACACACCCTTTAAATGTTCATTTATTTATTTAAATCTCAACAATTTCAAAGAATTTTTGAAAAATTTTTGATCATGTTATTAAACTTAAACTTAAAGTAATGAACATTTTAAATAAATTTTTCCTTTTCTACTCTAGAGTATTAAGCATTTAAAGTTCTCCAGTTATTTCGTAGTAAACAAGAAGATTTGAAATAAATATTGACGGATTTTACGTTGGCTAATTGAAACTTATTAGAGTTAATACATTGAGAGCTTGAGAAAGAGAGAAAGAATATGTAATTGGCCTGCTCCCACAAGATCTTTGAGACTAGGGCCATGGTACGGATCCCTTCTTTTAGGTGAATATTTTCGTTACTTTTACGTTTTTCGTTTCGTTTTATTTTTTTGTGTGTTGACTGATGTGTCACGGCTGTCAGTAAATAATTAAAATAATTTTGCAACTAGATTTAGATTTCATGTCTTTTGTCGACGCTAAATGAAAATGTATCCCCTCGTATATGTAAGTTTGTTTGTATCCGCATATATATATATTTATATCTGCATCCAAGGGAATCTAAGCACAGTCGGTCATTTAGTCATCATTTAGGTGGAAAATCGTCTGGGGATGTCATAAATTGGGGAAATTTTCAACATTTATTATGTCTTTGGGATTTTCAAAAAAATTAAAACCAAATTGAGTATATATACTTAGGTACTATTGTTTATTTGAAAAATAGCACAGTATAGCAAAGAGCCGTATCAAGAGGGAATGTACAGACTTTTAAATTCAAAATTTGAGGTTCAGTTTAGGAGTCAAACCCTATCAATCAAAAAATATTATTATTATTATTAAAGTATAGGATATAGTTGTAAACTATCAACCTAACTAAATTTTACAAGCACTGGCACTAAGGCCTTCGGCTTAGACGAAACTACATCCATAACACTAGCCTGGGATTCGAACCCGGATCCTCTTTGTTCGTTGACTAAATGACTGGGCCACTTAGACAACTCATCTACCGAGGACTGCAATCAAAAAATATATGTATGCACATATATCCCAAAGCTAATGAACTTAAGTTGCTGCCAGGTGGTCTACTCCTTTCCGTTATGACGCAAGAGAAATCTGCTCAACGAAATTTGCTATAAACACAGAACAGAAAATGAAATCAGAATTCTTAAAAAAACAAGTGGATAAGAGAAGTGCCATGAATGAAAAATCAAATCAAAACGGATATGAAATTTAATTAATCATTTTCAACCTCTCGTCAACCTTGCTTCAGATTTATATAACTTTCTTTGCGAATTGAATAGAGAAATGAACCACAATAAATAAAAAGGACTATCTAGAAGATCAAAGAAACGAGAATGCACAATTGAGTTACATAAATTGTAAGACATAGAGATACCAGATAGCTGGCAACACACCGTTCTACACTGTTTGTTGGGTAGTCTGGCTTGGAAGCAAGTGTTCGTTGGGTAATCGGCTCTCAG
>NW_025814479.1:0-45189 GCF_018902025.1 Drosophila willistoni | reverse complement strand
TGTTTTATTGAAACATTTTTGTATGTGAAGAGTTGAAAAAATTGAACGGTTAATTTTATACGCTGCATATGTAAGCGTTGCGTTTTGCTTTTGCCACAGTGGGTCGAAGTTTAAAAAAAAAACCAGAGGGCCGGGGCTAACTTCGACCGAGTCAAAGTTTGAATACCCTTGCAACTTTTATGGTAACCTCTTTACCTATAGCCATCAAAGTGAAAAAACATTCAAGCTAAAAAGGCTAATGTTGCGAAAGAACGGCCTACAATGTTAGCATAGATTTAGATAAAAACTAAGATATTGATCAAAGTCGCTGTTTTCTACCGATCGTTCCTATGGGAGCTATATGATAAAGTAACCCGATCTTTATCAAATTCGGCACAGTCATTAACAGATATATTAAACTAACAAATGTTTAATTTGAAAGCAATCGCGTCAAAAGTAACGAAGTTATTGATAAAGTCACTGTTACGAAGATCGTTCCTATGGGAGCTATATGATATAGTCACCCGATCTTGACCAAATTTGGCACAATCGTTTATATGTATAATTAACTCACCAATATTAAATTTCATGACAATAGCTCAGAAAATAACGATGTTATAAGAAAATTCACTGTTCGTGACTTTGCCATTTGTATGGGAGCTATATGATATAGTGATCCGATCCGGCTGAATCCGAGATATACAGCGCCTGCACTATATACAAGCCCACATGCAAAACGGACGGTCGGACGGACGGACGGACATGGCTATTTCAACTGGTCTCGTCGTGCTGATCAAGAATATATATACTTATATGGTCGGAAATGCTTCCTTCTATGCGTTGCACACTTCTGACCAAAATTAATATACCCTTTTTGCAAGGGTATAAAAAAGAGAAGTTAATGTTCATGAAATTATGCCGATATTTAGAATATTTTTTTTGATATTGATTTAATTATCTTTGAATATAAATCGATATGCGTTAAAGTTTCGAGCTATATATTTTTTTAGTAATTACAAATTAAATTGTTATTAAATATATATTAAATTGTTATAGTTAAATATATATATTATGGAATGGTTTTGGTTTTTTTAATGTGAGTTAACTTTGTTCTCAGAATACTACAGAATGAAACATTAGATTTTAAGAAATGAATGATTGTGAGAATACATTAATTTAAGTGAATAATAATGATTTTATAATGAGTAATTTTCTGAACTTTCTTTTTGGGCAATCTAATGTGAATAAGGATGTTTGTTCTGGATTTTCCCCTAGCGCTGAAAGGAAAATCATGGTAGGGTGGGTAGAGAGCGCGGCTGTAGATACACCTATACAGCCAACACTGGGACTATTTTATTCTATTCTTTTCTCTCTATTCTATTTCGAGTTTCAGCACAGGACTTTATTTAGAGTTGCTGACGTGTGAGTGGGTGTAACACATTCATCAAAGAACCACCCCAGCCGATTGTTTTGCTAGCCGAATTAAGAGTCCCGCAGATGAATCGTGTTAACACCAAGATAGGCCTCACACCATAACGTATAGTTGCCGACTGCAATGGTTGGTAAGCCTTTGTGGTGTCGTGGTTATAGATATTTAGTTACAGAAATTTTTGCCGCCCAACCATGGGGCACATTCTCATTAGATACAATAATTTTTGCTGCCCATCGGCTACGTTAAGGCTTTGTACGTTACAAAACATGACTAAAAAAACACAAATTAAAATTGTTTTGTCAGCAAAACATATTTTTGGACAGATTCAACTGTCGTTCGCCATTGGATTAAAATGCACCCATCAACTCTAAAATGCTTTTGCCAGTCGGGTATCAACCATACAAACTCAATCGCAGGATATTATTGGAGTCACGTGCCTGGAAAGGATAATCCAGCCGACATTGTTTCACGTGGCTGTGCAGCGCGCGATTTGATGCAGACAATTTGGTTTCATGGACCAAGGTTCTTAACACGTGATGCATCACATTGGCCGAAATCTGAAAGAAAGACAGATTTCGAGCCCAAAGAATTAGAATTGCGAAACACCCTTGTATAGAAATGTAGCACTAGTTATAAAGAAAAGAGCATAGTTGAACAAATCATTAGTAGACTATCATCGTTCGTATGATTGTGAGAGTCTTAGCATACGTTTACGAGTTTTCAACCGAGTTCCTATTAACCGCAATAATACGATAAATGCTACAAGCATTTCAGTAGAAGAATTTAAATTGGCTTTTAATCATATAATCTCTTCCATTCAGAGTGATGTGTTTGCGAAAGAACTAAAGGACTTACAAGATCATTAGTAGACTATCATCGTCTCGTATGATTGTGAGAGTCTTAGCATACGTTCTACGAGTTTTCAACCGAGTTCCTATTAACCGCAATAATACGATAAATGCTACAAGCATTTCAGTAGAAGAATTTAAATTGGCTTTTAATCATATAATCTCTTCCATTCAGAGTGATGTGTTTGCGAAAGAACTGAAGGACTTACAAGCAGGACGAAGTCTGAAGCTGGAGCTTCAAAAGTTAAATATATTCATCTCAAATGAACAGATAGGTTCTCAAAATATTCGACTTATCCGTGTTGGAGGCCGTCTTGCAATGGCTGACATACCATTGGACGCTGAAATACCGAAGACTCATAATTTCACTTATAAATATATTGAAGATCTTCACTTGCGAAACCTTCATTCGGTAGCTAAGGTTCCGATAGCGATTCTGACAGTAAGGATTGTAAATGCTCGCGAATTGGTCCGAAAGGTTGTTAGAAGTTGCACACATTGCTATCATTACAAACCTGTATTAATGCGACAAATGATGGGTAAGCTCCCAGCTGACCGTCTCCTGGGCGAACGCCCGTTTGTGAAATTTGGAGTGGATCTATGGGACCATTTCTTACGGCGTACCGCATTCGAAGCAAAGTTCCTTACAAAACACATTTGGCCATATTTGTTAGCTTTTCTTCAAAAGCTATTCATACAGAACTAGTCTCAGACCTATCTGCTAATAATTTTATCTCTGTTTGAGCGATTCATTGGACGACGTGGCATACCCAAAAGGATTTATTGTGACAATGCCACCAACTTTGTCGGAACATGTTCGCAACTTAAAGGCTTCAACGGCAATTCTGTTCAGAACTCAATGCAAAAAATCTGGAGGAATTTAGCCGAAATGCCGGCTTTGAATTCGACTTTATTCCATGGCGTGCTCCCCATTTTGGAGGCTTATGGGAAGCCGCAGTAAGTCAATGAAGACTCTGCTCATCAAAAATTTGACCTCTTCTCATTTGACGTACGAAGAGCTTCAATCGATTGCAATTTAAGTGGAGGCGATATTTAATTCCCGTCCAATATCCATTCACAGCGATGATCCCAATGACGGGGAGGCTCTGACGCCAGCACACTTAGTGATCGGATGTTCACTGCAAGCGATCCCTGAACCAGTAGTAAATGACTCAAAACTTTCTTATCTATCTCGTTGGCAAGGGTGACCTATCTCAAGCTTCTGGGAACTCTGGAAGCGCGACTATGTACATCAATTACAAGAACGCTCTAAGTGGTTGCATCCCGAAAACAACATAGCAAAGGATCAATTAGTTCTCATCCATGAAGACAATCTTCCACCGCAATGCTGGATTACTGTCGTGTGGTCGAAGCCATACTTGGTGCAGATGGAAGGGTCAGAGTAGCCGATGTTCACACCAAGAAAGGAATTATTTGTCGCCCAATCTGCAAACTTGCTCCATTGCCTTTAAGAGATGACGTTTATGTAAATTGAAGGAGTCATACTTCATCGTTCAATGGGGGAGTATGTTGGAGGAGACGTCATCGTTAACTTAGATTTGTATCTATTAAAATTTCTTATATTATTTGTTTAAGATTATCGGAATTTCTACCACTGTATTTACATTAACATGTTCTAAAAGCTTCTGTTACATGGCTGATGAAGAGTTTCTAACTCATGAAAACGAAATATAAAAACCAGAGGGCCGGGGCTAACTTCGACCGCGTCAAAGTTTGTATACCCTTGCAACTTTTATGGTAACTCTTTCCTTACCTATAGCCATCACAATGGAAAAACGTTCAAGCTGAAAAGGTTAATGTTGGCGAAAGAACTACAATCTTAGCATAGGAAATAACGAAAATGTTGATCAAAGTCACTGTTTCCACCGATCGTTCCTATGGGAGCTATATGATATAGTTACCCGATCTTTATCAAATTCGGCACAGTCATTAACAGATATATAAAACTAACAAATGTTTAATTTGAAAGCAATCGCGTCAAAAGTAACAAAGTTATTGACAAAAGTCACCGTTTTCGAAAGATCGTTCCTATGGGAGCTATATGATATAGTCACCCGATCTTGATCAAATGTGGCACAGTCGTTTATATGTGTAATTAACTCACCAATATTAAATTTCATGACAATAGCTAGGAAATAACGAAGATATTAAGAAAAGTCACAGTTCGTGAACATTCGAGTTTATTGTACGTTGTACCTGTGCGGTGTACCTGTACCACTTCTGAGGCTCTGCAGCTGACATCTTGGCTAACAAGGGGAACTTCAGGTATGCGAATCACCGATTTGGATGAATTTTTGATATGTTGTAGAATACCCCGTCATTTGAAGCTGTGTGAAATATTTCGGCGCACTATTCTATATTTTCCTAATAAATCGGCTTTAAAGTTATAGCTTTGGTGACTTATAAGTAAAACGCCGAGTGGTCAACAAGCAGCTCGACGGTGTAAGGGGTAGAGGTCCTGCATAAAATCGACGGAACTCTGGTTCAACCCCGCCCGAAACTAGTTAGTTTTGGGTTTTCATTTTTTTTGCTTTTGAATAATTATTTTTGTCTAATAACGTTATAGGTCTTTTGATGATTTTTGATTGGATTCATTTTTATGCCTTTACAAAAACATTAATATAATATAGACGCAAAATAGACGAATTAACTTTAACTAATTATTTTTGTCTAATAACGTTATAGGTCTTTTGATGATTTTTGATTGGATTCATTTTTTATGCCTTTACAAAAACATTAATATAATATAGACGCAAAATAGACGAATTAACTTCTTCCTTCACATTTTTTGTTGTGATATAAATCATAAAAACATGATACCCGTATGTATATTTTCTCAAGACTATGAACATGTTTAAATAATGCTTTTGTGCAAAAACATACCAACTTTAAACCAATTTTAGGGAAACAAACGAAATAAAAATTTTGGAAAACCACTTTCTAATCTGAAGCGAACCATGCATACTGAGCATTCCCTTCAATATCAGAGATGACAAGTGGAATTGCCCCGTCTTTGACGGGGATTTTACTTTAGTGCAGTCTTCTTTTGATGAAATTTCTCGATTTTCTTCTATAAGCGTTAAGAAGTTTTGCATCCGCTTTATCATATTTTAAACTTGCCTAAAAAATACAGTACATAATGGCGTGCGTATAGCTGTATTACCCTAAGCGTACAAGTTAATAATAGATAGTAATAATAATTTGCATCTACAATAATTTCAATATACATAAAAATGTTTCCAATTGCAAATCATCAAAAGACCTATTCCGCTATTAAACAAAAATAATTATTAAAAAAGCAAAAAAAAAAAAATTAAAACCCAAAACTAACTAGTTTCGGGCGGGGGTTGAACCATATTTCCGTCGATTTTAGGCAGGACCTCTACCCCTTACACCGTCGAGCTGCTTGTTGACCACTCGGCGTTTTATATACAAAATTCCTTAAAATGCTTAGACGTAAATGCTGCACCTCTATCGCTGACGATACGACGTGGATTTCCAAAAATTGTGACCCAATCAGTCAAGTGTTTAACAACTTCCGAGGCATCTGTCGATTTTGTAGATATAGCCATGTATTTTTAGAGAACCCATCTACGAAGTTGGATCCAATGACCCTAAATGATCAACGTGTAGCGTCTCCAGTGGAACTTCTCCTTTATCAATGCAATGTAAAAAATCCTCTTGCTTGCCCAACTTTCTGTTGTGTGTTATGCACTGAACGCAGTTTGCGATGAACTGAGCAACTTTTTTGTCCAAATGTGGAATATAATAATCTTGTTGAATAGCATGCTTTGTTTCTTGAACACCCATATGTCCAAAGTTGTGAGTATTCCTTATTATCTCCTTTTCCATGCTTTTCGGGACTGCTAACAAATCTAATCCATCGACCTGCTTATATAAAAGTTTATTATACCCTTGCAAAAAGGGTATATTAATTTTGGTCAAAAGTTTGCAACGCATAGAAGGAAGCATCTCTGACCATATAAAGTATATATATTCTTGATCAGCACGACGAGACGAGTTCAAATCGCCATGTCCGTCCGTCCGTCCGTCCGTCCGTCCGTCCGTCTGTCCGTCCGTCTGGATCAACGCAAACTCCTCCTAGACCGTAAGAGCTACAGAGTTGAAATTTCGCATGTAAGCTTGTATATACTGCAGGCGTAGTATATCTCGGATTCAGGCGGATCGGATCACTATATCATATAGCTCCCATACAAATGGCAAAGTCACGAACAGTGACTTTTCTTAATAACTTCGTTATTTTCTGAGCTATTGTCTCGAAATTTAATATTGGTGAGTTAATTACGCATATAAACGACTATGCCAAATTTGGTCAAGATCGGGTGACTATATCATATAGCTCCCATAGGAACGATCTTTCGAAAACAGTGACTTTTGTCAATATCTTCGTTATTTCCTATGCCAAGATTGTAGGCCGTTCTTTCGGAAACATTAGCCCTTTTAGCTTAAACGTTTTTCCACTTTGATGGCTATAGGTAAGGAAAAAGTTACCAAAAAAGTTGCAAGGGTATACAAACTTTGACGCGGTCGAAGTTAGCCCCGGCCCTCTGGTTTTTAATTTTAAAATCGGCATACGGATTGTGTTGTAAAATCTCGAATACTACTGCGAATTTTTCATCATTACTTTGTGCTCTTAGCATCTGCGCGTGTACTTCTGTTGTGACAATCATTACTGGAAAGCGACTTAAGCTATCGACATGCTTCATCCTATCGCCGGCACGATGTTCTATTTTACAGGAAAAATCTTCTAAGTCCATCAAACATTGTACGACTTGTCGGGGCATATCCTTCTTCGCCGCTGTCATTTTGAAAGCTGCACAGTCTGTAACCAGAACAAACTCAATCCCCATCAAATAATTTTCAAAACAGGTTCATTCATCAGACATTCTTTAAATTTTTCAATCGCTTTTACTTGAGGACTGTCCATTCTAAACTCTGCATCTTTTTTTAGCAACGTGGTCAGCGGTTTTGCTATTATTGCATAATCACGAATGAATTTTCTATAGTAGCCTGTTAGTCCTAAAAATGCCTGAACACCTCTGATATTTTTCGACAATTGGAAATTTTTGACTGCCTTGACTTTCTCTTTACCCGGACATACTACTCCATCTTCTATTTCGTGGCTTAGAAAATTGATTCTTCTTTTTAGAAACTGGCATTTCGACCATTTCTGTAAACCATATTTTCGTGCTTCTTCTAAAGCAGTCTTAACATTATCCAAACATTCTTCTGCTGTAGATCCGAATACCACAATATCGTCAACATAAATTTCCATAATTCCTGCATTTATCAACTTCTGGAAAATGTAGTAAATGAATCTTACAAAAACTGCTGGGGAATTACAAAACCCAAAAGGCGCTTTATTCAATTCGAAAAACCCTTGCTTTGTCACGAATGCTGTATATCTACGACTTTCTTCTTCTATGTCAACGTGGAAAAATCCGTTCTTAAGATTCATGACTGTAAAGTATTTCGCCGGTTGCATTTTCTCTAACACATCTTCAACGATTGGAACTGGAAATCTATCTTTCAATACGAGCGTGTTTAATTTTCGATAATCTATGAACAGTCTGTGCGATCCATCTTTCTTTTTTGCAAGCAGAGGCTTGCCACGTCTGAGTTGGACTGACGAACGATTCCTTGCTTTAGCCACTCTTCTACTTGGTCTTTTACAACTGTCTGTTCATTTGCCGATAGACGACTGGGGCTTTCTCTAAATAAGATATTATTACAGTTTGGCAATATACTTAACATAATCGGGCAACTTAACGGGTTATCTTTCGGCTTATAGTCCTTAATTAATGCAGCGACTGTATCAGCATATTTTGGTTCTACATCAATTTCATTTACAGAGCTTACCACATTTAAAACGTTCAATTGGTTTTTCTCATCAGCGTGAAGGCTAAATGTACATCCGTTGGGATCCATCATCACCGTAAACTTTTTGACGAAGTCGTATCCAATAAGTACATCAGCTTCTAATTTGGAGTTAGGGACGATCAGTATTTTGTGTTCTGTACTCAATCCATCCACCTTGACTGTAGTAATAACCTCGCCTATAACCTCTGTAACAACATTTCCAAGACCAAACAATTTTTCGACGTGATTTTGCATCTGACGATCCAGAAAAAGTTCCTCGTATTTGTCTCGTCTCATGATAGTAATGTCTGCGCCGGTATCCACCAAACAAATAACTTTTTTGCCATCAATCGAAAATTCCTTTAATAGGCTGTCTTCATCGGACTTTCGTACTATATTTACTTGATGCTTCCTTTCAGGACAATCCTTTGATATATGGCCTATGCCGTTACACTTAAAGCATTTAATACATTGCAATCAGCTTTTTTATGATCTGTAGCTCCACAGTTGAAGCAATGCAACTGTTTACCTTTATAGTTTGAATCCGCTTGAACAACTGGCTTCGTATGGACAATCTGGCGACGTTTGTTTTGGGCGTTTCTGGTCATCGTTTCTACTAGATCGTAGCACTTTCTTAGCTGCTTAAAAGAAGTTGAACTATATAATGGGTATTTCAAATCCTCCCGTACCTCCAGCCCGTCAACGATGTATGTAATAATCGATTCGTCCTCGATTTCACCAAGAGCAGCAATTTTACGCATCTGTAATACATAATCATGAAAATTTTCTGACTTTAACTTTTTGCGACTTCTCAACTGTTTATGAATCTCTGCGCTGCTTAATTTTTGGTCAAACTCGTCCATCAGAACTATACACAATTCTTCATAATTGCATTGCATAATTTGCAGTGCCCATCATTTTATTACGTGCGATAACATATTTTTGTTTCTCGCTCAGCTATATCAGGCGTATCGCCTCCGCATTTTCTTCAAAATTCTTGAGCCACTGTCCAATTGGAATTGATGTCCATCGAAGTCTGGCACCACCTTCGCAAAACTATCGACTGTTACGTATATATATATATCGTCGGAAATGCTTCCTTCTATGCGTTGCACACTTCTGACCAAAATTAATATACCCTTTTTGCAAGGGTATAATGACTTCTTTCTGGAATTCGAAGAGGAGAAGATTTATTTTCCTTAGTATAACCTTTTTCTAAATATTCATCTATCAGATTCTGAACCTGTTGCTTTTCAGCGTATGATAACCGTCTCGGTGGATAATGAAATGGCTCAACATTTTCAAAAGAAAGCTTCATTTTCCATTTATTTTCTGGGACCAAAGGCCATTCCGCATTTTTCTAAAACTTGGCAAATATATATAGAAACCGTTCTTTTAGCTTTTCATCACAACTCTCATTTGTTATCAAATCATCTCTTTATAATCCAACGGCAACACATTAAAACACCTCCTAACCTCTTCTTCTTTTTCTAGGCTTACTAACTCATTCATTCATTGTTAAACCTTTTATTTAATTGACAATCATTTAAACCTTGCTTGTACTGATTTAATGAACCCATACTCATAGGACAATCATTCGAGAATACTTGTTTACAACTCTCTTTTGATTTATTGTGATTTTTAACACATTCACTTTTTGTACAATCATTTGACCACGGCTTACTGCATTTTTAATTTCCTTTTCATCAAAAATATCGCTTATTAACTTGAATTTACATATTGCCATATAATTTCTGCCTAAAACCACATCATAACTCATTGACTCGTTTGCCACAACATGCAATAATGAAACATTTCATTTTTTTATAAACGTGTAATTTGCTATTATTTATTCCCAAATAGGTCTCTTCACTCAGGGAACATTCATAAAAGTTTTTCTAAACATAAATTGTTTTTTTCAAAATTATTCTAGAATCTTATCTTAGAATTGATCATTAATTTATTTTCAAAATGCATGTTTAAATACTGTTGTGTCCACAGTAGAGAGGTACGCGTGTTCTTCTTGAGAGCTTATGCTAGACTGCCCGTTTATTGATTTGTAATAACAATGTTACCTTATCTAAGGAATACTAGGTTTAACAATGTTGGGAATGCTTATCTTAGATTTTAAATGATAAAATCGTGTGGCTTGAACCGATTTACTTCCTGGCGAGCTCTTGTACTTTGTCGAACAGGTATACCAGAACGTTGTCGCGAAGATTGGTTTCGATTTGGAGCTTCATTCAACGTTGCTGCATTTTCACCAGAATCAGGAACAGTTTCTTGAAGGGTATTCGGAAGATCGTGGTGCGTTTCTGGCTAGTCTTCTTGTAATTGTGGTGTTGAACAAGGAGCTGGTTGTGGTATTTCAGGAACGAACCAATATTTTGTCGGGTTGTCCTCGGACGTGTTGTCTGACATTCGGGGTTTGATTTGGTTGAAATGGCGCTTAATAAAGCGCTTTGATGTACGTACGACGTACAGCATTCGTCCAATTGGTCGATCGATAGTGCCTTCGATCCACTTTTCTTTTCAGCAGGAGATTTATCTTGTGCGTTTGGGGTGAATCTTTAAGAAGCAAGATATTTTGTTACTGCTGTTCATACAGGCAAATCTACCTGAATATTTTTCTTCACAGAAATTTTAAAAGATTGTACAAATCGCTCAGCCAATCCATTAGAGGCTGGGTAAAATGGTGTTGTTGTTATATGCTTGATCCCATGGAGTATGCAAAACTCTTTGAATGCTTCAGACGTAAACTGCGGTCCATTATCGCTGACCATAGTCTTATTATATCCTTCGATTGGAAAAATTGAACACATAGCTGAGATCGTGTTGGCGGTTGTTACCGATGTCTTTTTAACAGTAAACGGGAACTGCGAGTATGCGTCTACACAAATTAACCACATGGCATCGAATATTGGGCCAGCGAAGTCGATGTGGATTCGCTCCCAAGCTGTGGTTGCTATTATTGTCGTAGTGGCGCCGGATTGTTGCTCTTGCAGATGTTGCATGACTGAGCTAGCTTTTTTATGTCTTCAACAATGGCAGGCCACCAAACATGTTTCCCTGCAATTTGCTTCATGCGAACAATGCCCCAATGTCCCTCTTGTAATAGTTTTAGGACTTTTAGACGTAGACTGGTTGGAATCACCATACGATTTGCATCTGACTGTAAACATAGTAAGTGATCATTAATTGTTCAAGCAAACTTACGATTAAAGTATGGCAATAAATCTTCGTTGCCACTTTCTAACTTTTCTGGCCATCCTACAGAAACGTAGTGCAGGACTTGTTTAAGGATTTTATCGTTATTCAAAAGCTTGAAAATGGTTTCTGCATTAACCGGTGGATTGATTTCCCATATTAAGTTGCAAGCTTCCTCCTCTTTATCGAATTCTATATCAGTTCCGATTGGTACTAGATATCAAAATTATAAGCCATTAGAATGATACCCCAAGGTTGTAGTCTGTTTGAAGTCATCAATGGAAGATGTTTCCCTGGATTGAAGATGCATACAAGCGGCTTGTGATAGGTTAACATTATGAACTTTCTCCCATATTGACAATCCCTCTTTTTCTACTTGACTATATTTCTCCTGATGTTTGTCGAGTGTTTTCGAAGCAAAAACAAAGGGTCTCTCTTGAATATGAAAAAGGGCTACTCCGAGACCAAAAGTTGATGCGTCTGCTGCGAGCACGATCGGTAAGTTTTTATCAAAATGCACCAGTTGCGTTGCGTTTATAATGTGAGACTTCAGAGCTGAAAATGCTTGTAGTTGTTTCGGACCAAAATAAAATTTAACATTTTTTCTACGAAGTTGGTTTAAAGGTGCTGCCAACTGTGAAAAGTTTTGTATAAAGTTGCAATAGTAATTTACTTTACCCATAAATGCTTCCAATTGCTTCAAATTTTGGGCGGTTTTAATAGTCGTACAGCTTCTAATCCGGATGTGTCTCTCAAAATTCCAGCAGCACTAATCCGTCTAATCCGTCTTCCCAAGTATTCGATTTCGTCTTTAAAAAAGAAGCACTTTTCCTTTTTTCATTTGATTCCGTTTTCTTGAAGTATGTTCAAAACTTGCTCGATTCGTTTTAGATGTTCTTTGCTTGTTGGAGCTGAGATGATGATGTCATCTTGGTAGTTGCCACAACCTTCTATTCCCTTTAGAAGTTGCTCAAGATATCTCTGGAAAATTGCCGGTGCTCTGGTTTGAAATAGGCCCAATGGCGTGTTGACGACCATGAACTGCTTTGTTGCCTCATCTAGTTCCATCTGAAGAGAGGCGACTTTTAGGTATATTTTGCTGAATTGCTTACCATGACGAATTATGTGAAATAGGGACTCTTTTGTTGGTAATGGATACTGCTCTATGTCGATTTGTGCGTTAACTGCTTGCTTAAAGTCACCACAAATCCCAATGGCTCCACCTGGCTTAGGTGCTAATACAAAGGGGGATGCCCAGTTGATAAATTTCAAACGGTTTCCAGATATTGGCTTCCGTGAGCATCATCTGTAACCATGATCGATGAAGTGCTACTTAAGGATTTGGGACTCAATGGATAACGTAGTCAACTCGAAGTCAAATGGTTCAAAAATATGACAACCCAAGAGCAAACAAAGAGGTTAAATTTGCAGATCAGTGGACATGATAAGAACAAGAAGTACGAATTGAAGAATGTGCATGCAGTGAATGGGCTAGATCTGCCAATGCAGACCTTGAATCAGAACTACCTCCAAGTAATCAATCCACAAGCACGTTTCGCAGTTGAGGCATATACTAACGACATGGCTAGGATCCCAATAGGCCTGGATCACAAGTACCTTGTCGTTCCATCCAGCACCTGGGAAACCTCCAATCGAGGACCGTACGTGGCCGTTACTAGGTTAGGATGGGATGTTTCTGAGACGTTCCGCAAACATCAACACAGATCTGCACCAAAGCCATTTCTGTTTGCCACAACTGACACCGATGAAGTTCATAAGATGGTCGGTATTTAAGATTAAACTGAAATGGCTTCACCTTATTCACCCTATCCCTATTCAGTCAGCGAATACTATGAACTGGAGAACCTTGTTTTCCAAAGCGAGCCTGGAGCCGAGCCGGGCCTGGATACCCTGAATGATTTTACCGTTTTAAGTGAGTGGGCGGAGTAAACATGTTGTAACATAGGTGTTGAGCGGAATGATTTGATTCATTCATTCCTGTTTCATTTATAAGCCAAAAGTTGCTAATGAAATAATGCCTCATAAAAAAGCGAACTGGGTCGTCGTACTCGCAACGCAGAAAGAATCAGAAGAAATGCACACAAGACGGAACGGCTAAGGCAAAGTTAGAGGATTCTTATGGAACCAGACGAAAGGCGTGCAGCTAGGTTTGAGCGTGAGCGTTTGCAACCTCGAGAGTCGCGGTCTGCAGCTACACAATTGCTGCATAGGGGAAGGGGAAGGGTAGCTGAATCCCGTGCACAGGTAAGACTAGGTCGACATGAGCAATAGTATTGCAGTATTGCATTTCTATACGTCCCAGCGGCTAATTATGGCTCCAGCCGCTATGTCGTCATTGGTTAGATGATTCATGTCTGCACTTACTGTCAAGCTCTGAGTCTAAGTATTGTGTTGAGCTGGCGGCACAATCAAATAACATCAAATTGAAGCACCACCAGAGCCATTGCGAACTCCACTTTCCGGATCCACTACTGAATCGAAGCATTTTCAATCAAACAGGAAATATAATTCCAGCTTCCAAATGACGTCATTTTGGGCGGAAATTGTGGCTTCCCAATTCATGCCGATATTTCAAAGTCAAAAGGCAAATCTATCACAAAGCTGGCGACCTGCTCCCCTTCCCAGATAATGAACATAAATTTCTTCAAATGTACTTCATCGGTGATGATAGAGACGAAGCCAATGTACGATCTAGAATACATACCTCATTTGGGGCGGAAATTATGGCTTCCCCATTCATGCCAACTTTCAAAGGGCAAATCTATCACATCTATCACTATCTATCTATTGTTCAAAACAGCACTTGATATGATGCCCTCGGATACTCACAAAATTGTCATCCACGCAGACAAAACACCCACTGGAGAACATTTCAGGAGATATAATGCGCCAACTATAGACAATGTGGCGATTGTCATAGTCGGAGATCAGTTCCGACATCGAGATATTATTCTCCACCGACGAAACAATCATTTGACAATCCAATTATCTTCTGGGATGGTGCCAATGGATATCACTTCAATGTGAAAATGGTAGATCCAGTGAATGGTGTAGAAACCGATAAAAAGTGTAGTGTCATGAACTATTGAAATGTAGTCAGTTATTTCATCAGTACATTGTGGATATGTACGCGAAAATTGAAACAGAGCGTTTGCTATATCTCAGATTCAATCAGACAAAATTTCGCTCCGAGGAATATATTCATTTGCGAGATGCCGTTGTGAATGACCGTAATACAAACAATGTTGAAAAGCTTACGATTTTAACATCTTCATATATAGGTAGACCACGCCACATGCAGGAATATGCTCAAGATGCTATGGCATATGTTCGGTATTATGGCCGTCCAGATTTATCTATCACGTTTAAATACAATTCAACTTGGGACGAGATAGTGCAGCTGTTATTTTTTGGGCAATCGTCCACGGATATGATAAGCCCTGAAATTCCTCGGACCGATGTTGATAAAGATTTGCATGAAGTCGTCATCAAGAACATGATCCATGGACCATGCGGTAAACTCAATCCGAATTCACCGACGCAAATGTTCAAAAGAGAGTCCTAAATCCACCTGCTACAACTCTAACTGCTTTCTTCACTTTATGCCAGGAAGACGCTTTCGCCACAACACTGAAATACCTTTTTACTACAATTGGAATATAACTAAGAAATCATTCGTACGGCGTAAACGAGGGGTGCCCGTCGAAGGACATGCTGGCATATTTAAGAAAATACATTAGTAGACTCTTTACAGTTCATACTAATCAAATTGAATGTTTCTTCCTTCGCAAGCTGTTGGTAAATGTGACTTGTCCCAAGTCTTTCCAGTATTTAAGGAATGTGAACGGCGTCACGCATGCCACTTTCCGCAGTGCATGCCAGCTCTCAATTTATTGGAGAATGACCAGTATTGCGATATTTGGATCAAAAATGCATGCAACTCTGCACATCCAAACCAAGTTCGCGCATTGTTTGCAATTATATTGCAAAGATATCGTTCGCATTTGGCTGAGGATATTTTGCACAGAGTACTCCAAAAAAATTCCGATATGACCACGTTAATAAACGTTAATAGATTTTAAAGACAAGTGCTTAGCTATGACAAATAAAGTGCTAAGTCAATTGGGAATGCCAGCAACCACCCGTATTGCGACTGCTTCGGTTGCTATGGATTTGCGCCGATGATCTTCAGTCATATGTCCAAATAAACATTCCGATGCCCCATACTGCTTTATAAGGAAGTCTGGTTTGCGGAAAACAATCAACATCCTCCAAAACATATCTGTCATTGCGCAGCACATTTGTCACTCTAAACGGACCTTTGAATTTGGCAATAAGTTATTTATGTAGATACTCCTATATATGAGTCAAAATATACGTTTATTATACGTTTGTACTTTTTCTGTACTGTTACCCGCCTCCTGTCTTGTTCTATCCACGTTACTATTTATGCTTATTTTAATTAATTCATCCAAGCTAACTCTGGTTCAACCCCCGCCCGAAACTAGTTAGATTTAGGTTTTCATTTTTTTTTTTCCTTTTTTAATAATTATTTTTTTTTAATAGCGAAATAGGTATTTTGATGATTTGTAATTGGAAACATTTTTTATGTATGTTGAAATTATTGTAGATTATTATTAACTATTATTAGCTTGTACGCTTAAGGTAATACCAGCTATACGCACGCCATTATGTACTGTATTTTTTAGGCAAGTTTAAAATATGATAAAGCGGATGCAAAACTCCTTAACGCTTATAGAAGAAAATCGAGAAATTTCATCAAAAGAAGACTGCACTAAAGTAAAATCCCCGTCAAAGACGGGGCAATTCCACTTGTCATCTCTGATATTGAATGGAATGCTCCAGTATGCATGGTTCGCTTCAGATTAGAAAGTGGTTTTCCAAAATTTTTATTTCGTTTGTTTCCCTAAAATTGGTTTAAAGTTGGTATGTTTTTGCACAAAAGCATTATTTAAACATGTTCATAGTCTTGAGAAAATATACATACGGGTATCATGTTTTTATGATTTATATCACAACAAAAAATGTGAAGGCAGAAGTTAATTAGTCTATTTTGCGTCTATATTATATTTATGTTTTTGTAAAGGCATAAAAAATGAATCCAATCAAAAATCATCAAAAGACCTATAACGTTATTAGACCAAAATAATTATTGAAAAAGCAAAAAAAAATGAAAACCCAAAACTAACTAGTTTCGGGCGGGGGTTGAACCAGAGTTCCCTTCGATTTTAGGCAGGACCTCTACCCCTTACACCGTAGAGCTGCTTGTAGACCACTCGGCGTTTTACTTATAAGTCACCAAATCTATAACTTTAAAGCCGATTTATTAGGAAAATATAGAATAGTGCGCCGAAATATTTCACACAGCTTCAAATGACGGGGTATTCTACAACATATCCAAAATTCATACAAATCGGTGATTCGCATACCTGAAGTTCCCCTTGTTAGATGCTGACTAATTGACCTTTGTAACGTGTTGTTAAGTGCGTATTTAACTGTTTCTAAGATTGTGTCCCAATACAATCCTTTGTCCGGCTCATTTAGTTTAGCGATCATTGGACCCAAACTTCTATTCACCATTTCTACTTGTCCGGTGGCTTACGGCTTATGTGTTTAACTTCATTTTCGACTAAAAAATCTTAAAATTTATTTGATGTGAAGCAAGTTCCTCGATCATAAATAACGCATTTGGGTCAGTGGACCCGTATAGTAATACGCTCTAAAATAGTCTGTTAATGCTAATACTGCCTCCTTCGACTTTGTTTTTTTTTCGATGGGTACAGTCGAACGACCTTTGTGAAAGCATAAATTACCACTAATATGTGCTTGTTAGATCTGCTCTTATGTATTGGACCATGGTGATCTATGTGTATGACATCAAAAGGGACCGTTTGCTTAGCAATGTTATGAAGAAAGCCTTCCTCTTTTCCATTTTTATCTGAATAAGATATACATTTTAAACAATGTTGTTTTTTTTTTATTTTTTTTATCGCTAGAAAACCAATTTATTCGTTTTTCGAAATAACATCTACCATTTTGTCTACTCCTAGACAAATAGAACACTGGGTACAATGAACCAAAGCCAAGGGCGCTAGCGTCGCAGTGTAACTCTGTTGGGTCAGTCGCGCTGCACAAAGCAAGTATAGGGGCTTCTACCAAATTTCTTTTTAATTTTTCAAAAAATTCTAATTCTTTACCACCAAACTCAAATTTTCGATCTATTCTCACCAGATCGTACCATTGTTTTTTTATTGTTGAAAAATCTTTAACAAATCGTCGGAAATAAGAGTGTAAGCCTAGGAAACTCTATACGTCATGTGGTTTAGTCGGCGTTGGAAAATTGCTAACTGCCTGTAATCCTTTTGCATCTCGCTTGATGCTGTCTCCTGTTATCACGTATCCCAAATATTTAATTTCTTCCTGAAGAAATTCGCACTTGTCATTTCTTAATTCCAGTTTGTTGGCAACTAAACGTTTGAAACTTCTGCTAATATTTCTAAATGACTTACACTATCTTTTGTTGCAATCAATTGTCCATGTAAAATAAAACCTTGTCTTCTTGCCCTTCTTTTAAATCAGCAAAAATTTTGTTAACATATCTTTTAAGAACTGCGGTTGCGTTTCGTAGTCCAAATGGCAATCGAAGACATTCGTATTGACCCAACCGTGTTGTAAACGCCGTAACTTAATAGAGCCATCATGCATAAGGACGTGAAATAAACATTTTTATACCCTTGCAAAAAGGGTATATTAATTTTGGTCAGAAGTGTGCAACGTATAAAAGGAAGCATTTCCGACCATATAAAGTATATATATTGTTGATCAGCATGACAAGACGAGTTCACATAGCCATGTCCGTCCGTCCGTCTGTCCGTTCGATTGGATCAACGCAAACTCCTCCTAGACCATTAGAGCTAAAGCTACAGCTTTTGTATGTAGGCTTGTATATACTGCAGGGGTTGTATATGTCGGATTCATCCGGATCGGACGACTATATCATATAGGTCCCATACAAACGCCAAAGTCACGATCAGTGACTTTTCTCAATAACTTCGTTATTTTCCTACCATTTGTCGTGAAATTTAATATTGATGAGTTTATTATACATATAAACGACTGTAGTATATCCCTACCATAAATCAATCAATACAAAGAGCTCAACTTGAAACATTTTGTTGCAAGCATAAACAATTAAATATGTACGCAATCAAACATAAGTGTGCACTTGAATATGTATATGTCGGAGATCGAATTAGGCATTTCTAATAATTTGAATTGTGTGCCTACAGTTAAGGCGAATTGATCAGTGTTTAACACTAGATATGTGCGATGACAGCATAGGCTGTCATCGAGTGTGGCTTGGTGTGCGGTTGAGAGAATTCAGTCTTTTTTCCTTCTGGAAGTCAACCCTAGAGCACGACTTGCTGCACAAAATTAGTGGAAAAATGGAAGCCAACAACGGAAGCAACGATTTAGGAAACCCTGAATTCCTCTCTTCGCCGATATCAGAAGTGGGATCTAACTTAAGACCAACAATAAATGAGGAGCAGTTTCGCATTTTATTAGAACAACAAAATCGAAACTTCTGGGAGCTAGCAAAACTTTTCGTGCATCGCCTTAAGATGGTGAACTTGTTGTAGCGAAATTAAACTCCGACGCTGCTGGAGCCAACGCCACGCAATGGTGTGCTACGGTGGACATCGTTCTAAAAGAAAAACCATTACAAGGTAGTGCGTTGGCCTTGACGAAGTCATTGGAAGTCAAGGAAGCTCTTCGCAGTGGTTATCCCAGATTTGCTACCCAGGGATCACATGGGAACAATATAGACAGCTTTTCGAGCAAAGATACGAAAACTCAGAGACACCGGCCGCAACTATTTTAAATTTGCTGAACAGTCGCACAAATTCTGGCGAGTGTCTTGCCGTGTGTGCGAGTCGGCTAATGACGTCACTTTTAACAAAATGGCGTGGCATGGATCATGAGCAAATTGCTGCATCGGTTGTTCTTGGTCATTTAGCAAACTATGACCGCAGACTATAACGTATTGCGTACACAGGGACTATTCGCAGCAGACGAGACTCACAGACCGAGTTACAAGACGATTATTCAATTGCAAAGCGTGCTAAAACATTCCCAATCAAATGTTACTCATGTGGGAAGCTTGGACACAGGAAGTCGGAATGCAAAGTGCAGAAACCTTCTACATCTGGAGAAGAGTAGCGAGCTTCGTCAGTGCGTGCTAAAGTCGTGACATGTTATCGATGTCACGAGCCGGGACACATCGGGAATAAATGGAAATTGTATCGAAGTAGTATTTCATGTAGTCCAAGATAATAATATGAAAAATAATATTGTAATTGGCAGCGAAATTTTAGCACATAGATACTCTGCTATAGTATCAACAGAAGGTGTGGAAATAATTAAAGACAAAACAGTTAACGTTTGTTCTGTAAAAAGTTACGAAAATGATTTTAATAATTTAGCAACTGAAGCACAGGGAGAAAATAAAAATCAATTCTTAAGATTGTTAAGAAAGCATTCAAAATCATTCATTCGCGGAACTCCTTTAACTCGCGTAACTAATGGTTTAATGTCAGTTAGATTAGTAGAACCCACCAAGACTGTGCAAAGACGCCCTTACAGATTGAGTCCCAGTGAAAGAGTATTACTCCGGTCAAAGTTCAAGAGCTAAAAGATTATAATGTAATAAGGCCGAGCAGGAATATTTTAAATAAGCCCGCTCCTCGTCTCAGTGAATTTCCCCGATAACCGAATTTGGGCACACTAAAAGGGTACAATACGCTAAGGCGGGGTACGGGCACACTCTCTTGAATATAGTCAATAAGACCGCATGTGCACTTAATTGGAAATAAATAAAATCCGGAAATATAAAGACAATCCCAAGGGATTAATTATTTTAAAAAGTAGAGTTTACAAATCAGGTGTGGAGTTTGCCCTAAAGAACGTATTTTCATGAAATACACCGAGATCATTAAATTAAACAAAACCGCATTGTTTGAGTTGCTAGCGGCCAAGGAAGTACCTTGCGACAAAGAAGCGTCAATTTACCAATTGCGAGCATTGGTAAAACAAGTCATGGCACAGAATCAGTCTGGAGAGAGTGATGTCTCGTGAGACCTCTGTAGTACCAGACGCGAAGGTGCATGTTCGTGAAAGCGCACAAGCGAGCGAAACCGACGAATTGGCTTCGATTCTTAGTAGCATCGAATTGTATACAGCAACAATAAAAACCTGGCGGAGCTAAAAACACGTTTTATGGAGCTGGAGGAGAACTTAAGCGGACCGGAATATAATTGCCGCATGAACTTGAAAGATGTCGAAACTACTGTACCTAAATTCTCTGGTGATGGTGATCTGTCCATTCACGTATGGATTCGTGAGCTGGAGAAAGCAGCAAGAGTGTATGTACTGAGTGATGCCCAATGTTTGTCGTTGGGCAACCGACTGATGGAGGGATCTGCTAAAGCATACATGACATATGAAAAGACTGCTACAAATGGCAAACTACGAGATTGCTAACCAGATGAGGAAGCGCTCAATTGGCAAAGGAGAGTCACTCTTGCAGTATTTCATCATTATGCGAAATATTGCTCAGCAGGGCAATTTTGAAGACACCGATGTGGTCAAATACATTGTTGGCGGACTACAAGATCGAACCGGATTGTCAGCTCCTTTGTATTATTGTACTTCTCTGAACGAATTGCGAGAGAAGATGATGCGTTTTCAAACAGTTCAGCCACCAGCCAAAAACTACGTTCCTCAGGCTCGTCAGACTTCAGACCGTGCGCAGGCCATTAAGCCTGCTGCAAAGGATAAGAGATGTTTCAATTGCCGCCAGATTGGTCACTTAATGTTTGACTGTCCACGCCCGGAGAGACCAAAAGGAAGTTGCTATCGGTGCTTCAAAGTGGGCCATCAGTACCGGAATTGTCCAATGCGAACCCAGATCGCCGCCATGAGCTCTAGTGAAGACCCGGACACCATTGATGATAAGTCATTTATTCAATTAGTAAGTTTAAGAATATCTTGTAAAGGGGGATGCACTGATGTTAATAATATTTTTGCCCTATTAGATTCCGGAAGCCCAGTAAGTTTTGCCAGTAGAGCGTTGATGCCGCATTTAGATTGCGATAAATTAGTTAAAAGTTCTTTTCATGGACTGAGCGACTGAGGACTCTATTCTGACTTTTGGAACAGTCAAATGTTTAGTTCTGTTTTGCAAAAAATATTATGAAATTCAATTTTTAGTTATTCCCGATAATATTATGCCGACGCAACTACTTCTTGGTAGAGACGCCTTGAATAAAATAAAATAAAATCTTAAGTTCTCATTGATTGAAAATGTAAGAAAGTATGAAAAGAATTCCGTATCATTAAAGACTACCATTGCTTTTGTTTACAAAATCTTCTGTGCATCCCTGTTTACTAAAAATCCTAAGCATAATACCATTAGTAATAACACCACTGATCTAGATAATAATTGTAATAACCCTAATGTAAACACGAATGCATCCCCGTTTCGAGAATGGCTAACAGAGTTGCAAACTGTTTGTGCAACGCTGTCAGATACCGAGAATACTACTGTTGGCAGTGAATTTGGATTATGCGCGATGCGTGAGTGCCGAGACATTGTGCATGAGCATTACATTGACCGATTTTCAATTAATTACGGGTTGCCTAATTATATGATGAGAATATGTCTGACAGATACAACACCATTTCATAGTAGTTCTAGAAGGTTATCATATTAAGAAAGAGGAATCGTTTCTAAAACGGTTAGTGAGTTGTTAGCCAATAATGTAATCCGACCAAGCAACTCCCCCTATGCGTCCGCCATCGTCCTAGTACGAAAAAGGGATGGCAATATACGAATGTGCGTTGATTATCGAGGTTTAAATAAGAAGACTGTGAGGGATAATTTTCCATTGCCTTTGATAGAAGATTGCCTAGAATACCTGGAGAGCAAGACCGTTTTCTCCGTCATAGATTTGAAAAGTGGCTTTTACCATGTAGGCATGGAAGAGGATTCAATTAAATACACAGCATTCGTTACACCCGATGGGCAGTTCGAATATCTGTGAATAGGAGTTCAGCACCGCAAAAACTGAAAGCCCATCTTCCACTTGATACACTTGAATTCAAAATATGAACTGATTTTATTAAAAAACGTCTTGTGTACATCAAAGAATTCTTAGACTCTAAGAGCGTTGGCGACGTGATATTGCGCCGTTATTAAAATCTTGAGTGCTTTCCCACAGAGTGTGGATGCATGTTTTGTTTATTTCTTTGTTCAATCTGATTTGGTGAAGCCGCTTCAGATGGACACGATGTTTAATCTTAAACATTCTGCAAAGGGGCGCCAAATGCGACGATTTGGATACTTTTATTTTTATTAAGTTGTCTTAAACAAATTATTATTATTAATATTATCATTAGTAAGATAATTGTTGTTAGAGAAGCATAAAAGCTACATGTTGAACTGACTTCCTATTCTTTCATATTCTGCCGTATGGTTTACTAAATTGGCTTCGACTGTATTTTATATTATATTTGGCAAATTATTAATATCGCCCAAAGCTTTATAATTGTTTCGGGATATCTACCCACTCCTGTAGTGTATTACTGTGTTGACTTCTAGCCTTTTTATATGGTGTAAACTTTAAAGACCTACTACTTCTACCTTTCGGTTTAAGCCCATGTGGCTTTTGCTCCACTGTTATGATATTTCGGTAATACCTGAAATTTGAGCGGTTATTCTGTTCAAATGTTGTCCCTTTAGTTTGCAATACCTGCCCTTTTTCTACTACAGACTCGGACAATTTTTTAACTGACTCTATTTTGACATTATTATTTAAATTATCTTTATCTATTTCTACCATTGCCATTGGAACACCCTTTTTTTGTACTGGCTCTGGGATATATAATTTTTCTTCCCCAGTTTTTACTTTACCTCCAATGCGAGGTCCTGCCGGGGGCCATAAATTTATTTTTTGAGTTTTGTTGTTGAGTTTGTTTGGCATTGTATTTTTTTTATTTTAACATTTGCCTTTTTTGTTCTCCCAACGTTCTTTAAAACCTGTGACATCTATTGTCGTTGCCACTACAGATTTATTCTGTTTTGATTTGGTGCATCCCGAGACGATCCAACCAAATTGAGTATTTTGGCCTAGCAGGCCTTCAATCTTTGTAATTCCCTCTTTTAAGATTTGGGTATATACGCTTACACCCATTATTAAATCAACCTTACCCGGTTTATTAAAGGTAGGATCAGCTAGCACGTAAGTTTGCCATTTTGACATATCCACGTTTGCTATTTGTAATGGAAGAGCTTCCATTAACTTTGGTAACACAATTGCCTCTACCTTAAGATGTCTTTTCTAGGGATTTCGCGTCTTTACATCTATTTTTACCTTATATTTTGATTTTTTGGCTTTTATTGAGGACACGCCACTTATTTCTGTATTTTGTTCAATTTTAGGTAAGTTTAACATTCGAGCGGCCTCTTCGGACAAAATGGTGCTCTGTGAACCACAATCAATAAGGGCTCTTAGAGTCTTATATCCTCCATTTGCATTTTTTACTTGTATTACAGCTGTGGCCAACAGTGTTGGTTGTGCCGTTACACAAGTATTAATACTCTCCTGTTTTTCTTAAAAATGGACTAAGGTATGGTGTCCCTTACTGCACAATGAACAGACCATTTCATTAGTGCACACTTTATTGCTTGAATGATTCAAGCATCTTGTGCAAAGCTGTACTTTTTGGGCTGTTTCATACCTTTCAATAGGTGTTAAACCTAGAAACTTATAGCACTTATACGCTTTATGCCCGGCAATTTTGCAAATCGGACATTTAGCTTCGAACTCCGCATAATTTAAAACAGTTTGCAGCGGTTTTTCCTCTCCTTTGCTTATGGCACTTAACGAGCAATATCTTTGCTCCAAGTATTCCATGACATCAGATAGCTTTTGAATTTCGTTTGTTTTTCTAATTTGGCTCTCATACAATTGTAGAGCCTCTCTGTCAAATTTCCTTAGCAGCAGTTGAGCGAATATTACGTCAACTTCATCGGACAAATTTGCTTTTATTTTGATCAGGTGCACTGACTCATTAATTATGTCAATCACATCCCTAACATTTTTCGCGGATTCATTGTTGATCATCGGTAAATCAACGATCCGACTTAATTGTTCGGAAAATACCCTCCGATTGTTTTCATACCGCTTGGTTAAGAGTTCCCAAGCGGCACTATAATTGTCAGCTGAACCTGACAGTAAATGAGCCACCATGCTCCTCGCTTCTCCCTTTAATGCGGATTTTAAATAATTGAATTTAAGAGTAAGACTTAAATCTTCTCTATTCTCAATTAATTCTACAAATCGCTCTACAAACAGGTCCCATTCTCTTGGCTCTCCAGAGAATGTGGGTACCTGAATCTTTGGCAACAGCGGTAGTTCGCCTCTCACGGTTACATTCTCAATCTTAACATTTTCCTTATTGCTCATTTTCATTTCTAGCATTGACAATGAATTTCGGACATCAAATTGTAAATCATCCATTATATTCTTAACTTTTGCATCACTTGTTAATACTTGACATGCCTGTACCTTCTCCCATAAATAATTAATTTTATAAATATATATTATCCATGTCCCATTGCCTGTTGACTTCAACTCTACTACCTCCAAATATTCCTGGAGCTGTCGGACTCTATCCATAAATATCTCCTGGTTAACCTTAGCGTTTTCATTACTGGAAGTCGCATTCCCGCGCGACTCTCCAATGCTATCATCAACTATCTTTGACATGCTTGCTTCCGCTTCAACGCACACCGACTTACTAGTGCGTGGTTTTTCTGCCTCTCCTATGGCTATAATTTTGGCAACTATCGTTAATGCTTCTTCATGTATTTTATTTCTGAAATAATCATGATCGAAATTTGAAGCAGTTTGGATCAATTTTTTTTATTAAGTATCCATTGATTCCTTATCTGTTTTACTTCGTCTACAACTTTGCTAGTTATGTTTGTAGGATCTAGTGCTTCTAACTGCCTTAACCTGGTATGTAACTCTGCCTGCTTCTCCAACACTTTTGCAGCCTTATTAGTGAACATTTTAACTTATGCGTATATTTGGATTATATAATGATAATAATAAAATATGAAGTACTTATGACTATTTTAATTTATCTTATCTGACGATCCTGTTCGCTGCTGCTTGTCCGCCAATGGGTAGAGTTCGCCGTTTTTTATTTTTTATTGTTTCGTCGCTCAGCTGCAGTTGTCCAGGGCCTATGGGCTCAGGCGGTACCGGTGCCGGTCATCGCACCAGACTTCCTTCTATTGGCAATGTATGTTCTTCAGCGGCCTCTCCTTTGCAACTTTCTTGTTGCTCTGCTGCTGTTGGTAGTTGCCGACTTGCAACTACATATAGTTCACTTTTTTCGATATTAGGGCTTCGAATACGCCACACCAACTTTATATTTTTATATATTTTTTTTCCACTTTATATATATCTGGGCTTCGAATTAGCCACACACCAACTTTATTTCGTTTTTTTTTACCGCCGCCGAAATTTTTATTCATTAAGCAATATTTTGCTTTTATATTATACTCTGTCTCTTACCACTGGTGGGGGAAAACAAGAGTTTTTTATTTTGCTACCTTTATCTGATCTTATCATAAGAATTCAGACCTTAAGGAGCTGATTCATTCTCTGAGTCTCTTACCACTGGTGGGGGAAAACTACAGAGTTCCTTTTTATCGAAGGACCAAAATGATCCATCCGGCTCGAAGGACCAAAATGAAGAGGAGTTCAGCACCGCAAAAACTGAAAGCCCAACTTCATCACTTGAATTCAAAATATGAACTGATTTTATTAAAAAACGTCTTGTGTACATCAAAGAATTCTTAGACTCTAAGAGGCGACAATTGTTCTTAAAAATGCTTACTCTAATGTTTATATTAATGCTTGTTTATATCATGCACAGCGTTGGCGACTTGATATTGCGCCGTTATTAAAATCTTGAGTGCTTTCCCACAGAGTGTGGATGCATGTTTTGTTTATTTCTTTGTTCAATCTGATTTGGTGAAGCCCCTTCAGATGGACACGATGTTTAATCTTAAACAATCTAAGAATGCCTTTTGGTCTAAAGAACGGACCAGCTGTATTTCAGAGATTTATATCGAACATACTTAGTGATATGATTAGAGATCGAGAACTTGTAGTATATATGGACGACATTATTCTTGCCACCCGCACCGTAGATCAGCATCTTAAGTTGTTAGCAAAATTGTTAGATCGTTTTATTCAGTACAATTTAGACCTCAATTTGAAGAAAGCATTTTCCTACAGAAGATTATTTAGGATATGAAGTCAGTGAAAAGGGAATTTTACCAAATAATACACATTTAAAAGCTATTCAAGAATACCCAGAACCACTTAACAGCAAAGCGTTACACTCGTGCTTAGGCTTATTCTCTTATTTTCGCAAATTTGTTCCGAATTTCTCCCGCATAGCTAAACCGTTAACTGAGTTGCTTAAACAAGGTGGTCCATTTCCGATGAACAAAACCGCTAAAAATGTATTTCTTACATTAAGATCCGCCTTATCCAGTCCGCCCGTATTAGCTATCTTTAACCCTAACTACGAAACTGAGTTGCATACTGACGTCAGTTCAAATGGCTTTGGTGCCTCTTTGATGCAAAGACAGACTGATGTCAAAATGCATCCAGTCTCTTATTATTCCCGAAAGGCGACAGCCACCGAGTCCCGTTATCACAGTTTTGAGCTTGAAACTTTGGCCATAATATATGCCGTGCGCCGATTTCGCGTTTATTTAGAACACAGACCATTTTTGATCGTTACCGATTGTAATTCATTGGTCCAAACCTTGAGTAAAAAATCAATAAATACCCGCATTGCGCTGTGGTCGTTGGAATTGGAAAACTTTGATTATACCATTGCTCACAGACCCGGTTCAAACATGGGCCATGTAGACGCATTAAGTCGGCAAACCGAGTTGTTAGAGAATATTGTAGAAGGTGATTTTGATCCTTGCGATTTATTAGTGAAGAGAGACAAGAATGCCCCAATTGAACCTTGTAAACCGCATATTACTATTGAGGAAAGTTGCGTTGAATCATGTGAGTTAGTTAAACCGCCTGAGTTTGAAAGCGATTTTATAGAACCGTGTGTCCCCTCAGGGGAAAATGAGTTTAGTAGAGATTCGATTAGAACGTATGCCGTTTTAGAACAGAGTTGTTCCGAATCGTGTGAGATAAAACCTTGTGAGATAAAACCGTTTGAGACAAAACCGTGTGAGACAGACCCGTGTGAGATAAAACCGTGTGAGATAAAACCGTTTGAGACAAAACCGTGTGAGATAGACCTGTGTGAGAAAAACCCGTGTAAGATAGACCCGTGTGAGATAAACCCGTGTAAAATAGAACCATGTGCTCCTTTAGGGAAGAATTATTTAGGACCGTTTGGGACAAATCCGTGTGTTCATTTAGCGAATAGTTGTTTCAGACCGTGTGAGCTATGTTTAGGAAGAAGTCGGTTAAAACTGGTTAAGAATAAACCTTGCGTTTCTTTAAATGAAAGTTCTGTTGATCCGAGATTGAGTAACCAAATCGAAAGAAGTGACCAGCTCGATCGAAATGAGTCGGCAAACCTGGTTGGTGTAGTGGGTGCGTCTCCGCAAGATGTTGATTTATTAATGCAGTCAGAACAAATAAGAGATCCGGATATCCGTAAACTAAGAGAAAATTTAGAAAAAGGCAATGATGTTGGATTTGAGTTAATAGATGGTATAGTGTACAAAAGAAATGCTAAGGAAAGACTGTGTTTGTATGCACCGGCTCGCATGCAAGGGGAATTAATAAGAAGGTGTCACGAGAAACTAGGTCACTTAGGCGTTGAGAAATGTGTAAACAATTTGAAAGAAAAGTACTGGTTCCCATTAATGAATCCAAAGGTTGAGTCGTTTATAAAAGATTGTCTGCCGTGTATTCTACATAGTGTTCCAAGAACTATACATAATAGAACCTTGCATAGTATTCCGAAAAGTCCGATTCCATTTGATACTATCCATGTTGACTACTTAGGTCCTTACCGAGTGTAACATCAAAAAGAAAGCACCTTTTGGTAGTGATTGACGCATTTACAAAGTTTGTCAAATTGTATCCCGTAAATTCCACTAGTACCAAAGAAATAACCGCCGTGTTAGAAAAATATTTTGATTATTATAGCCGACCAAGAAGAGTTATATCCGACGGAGGTACGTGTTTTACGTCGTTTGAGTTTGCTGAGTTTGTAGAAAATCGAAATATTGACCACATTAAAGTAACGACTGCTGCCCCTCAAGCCAATGGGCAGGTCGAACGTGTGAACCGTGTGTTGACCCCAATGTTGGGAAAGCTGTCAGAACCCAAGCCGATTGGTATAAATTAGTTAATCGTGTCGAGTTCGCTATTAATAACTCAGTGCAGTGTAGTCAATGTTGTTGTTTGGTTGCGATCAGCGAGGCCCCATAGTAGACGAATTAACCGAGTATCTTGACGAGAAATTTAGTTCAGAAAACCCCTGTAATCTTGAGGCCACTAGGCAAGAGGCAAGTGCGAAAATTCAATTATCGCAGGAGCCCAATGAAAAGCGGTACGCCTTAAGGCATAGGGCACCATTATCCTATAGAGTCAATGATTTTGTTGCCATTCGAAATGTAGATGTCACTCCCGGGTCGTGCAAAAAGTTCGCTCCTAAATACCGTGGTCCTTATAAGATCAATCGAGTTCTTCCAAATGACCGTTACGAAGTCACTGATATTGACGATTGTCAACTTACTCAATTGCCCTACAAAGGTATCTTAGAATCAGCCCGACTCAAGCCGTGGATGCATGCGTGTGATAAAACTGTGAGCTTCTGTTTGTAATTTGTATTTGATAAGCAGTATTTATATGTATATTGTATGTATTGTATATATGTATATTGTATGTTGTATGTTTGTTGAATTATATGATCGAGGTCGATCAAATGTCAGGATTGGCCGAATGTAAACATTAGAAATATTTTAAATAAGCCCGCTCCTCGTCTCAGTGAATTTCCCCGATAACCGAATTTGGGCACACTAAAAGGGTATAATACGCTAAGGCGGGGTACGGGCACACTCTCTTGAATATAGTCAATAAGACCGCATGTGCACTTAATTGGAAAATAAATAAAATCCGGAAATATAAAGACAATCCAAGGGATTAATTATTTTAAAAAGTAGAGAGTTTACAATATGGATGATATATTGATCGTGGCGTCAACTAAGGAAGAAGCTATTGAAAGATTAGAGATCGTATTATTTTAATACGTTTTAATATTTTGACTAAGGCAGGCTTTTCGTTTAATGTAGAAAAATGCTCTTAAAAGATATGTTAACAAAATTCTTCTGATTTAAAAGAAGGGCAAGAAGACAAGGTTTTATTTTACATGGACAATTGATAGCAACAAAAGATAGTATAAGTCATTTAGAAATATTAGCAGAAGTTTTCAAACGTTTAGTTGCCAACAAACTTGAATTAAGAATTGACAAGTGAGAATTTCTTCAGGAAGAAATTAAATATTTGGGATACGTGATAACAAGAGACAGCATCAAGCGATATCCAAAAGGATTACAGGCAAATTACAATTTTCCAACGCCGACTAAACCACATGAGGAATAGAGTTTCCTAGGCTTACACTCTTATTTCCGACGATTTGTTAAAGATTTTTCAACAATAAAAAAACAATGGTACGATCTGGTGAGAATAGATCGAAAATTTGAGTTTGGTGGTAAGGAATTAGAATTTTTTGAAAAATTAAAAAGAAATTTGGAGAAGCCCCTATACTTGCTTTGTGCAGCGCGACTTACCCAACAGAGTTACACTGCGACGCTAGCGCCCTTGGCTTTGGTTCATTACACCCAGTGTTCTATTTGTCTAGGAGTAGACAAAATGGCAGATGTTATTTCGAAAAACGAAAAAATTGGTTCCCTAGAGATAAAAAAGGAACGTACAACATTGTTTAAAATGTATATCTTATTCAGATAAAAATGGAAATGGATTTTTGAGGGATTCTGTTCAGTATCTAGGATACGAAGTACAGGCGGGTGAGATTCGTCAAAATTTGCATAAAATTGAAGCATTAAGCGCATTGCCACCACCCAGGTCAATTACAACAATTTATAGGATTGGCTTCGTATTTTCGCCAATTTGTACCAGGATTCTCACAGCTATTGAAACCAATTTACTCTCTTACATCTATTAAAATTAATTTTGATTGGACGAACGAACATGAGAAGGTTCGCAAACAGATTATTGATATTCTTACAAGCAAACCAGTCTTGGTAATATTCGATCCTAAATACCCCATAGAACTGCATACAGATGCAAGTGCCATTGGCTATGGAGCCATACTTTTGCAACGAATTGAAAATAAACCGTATGTGGTTGAATATTTCAGTAGAACTACTAGTGTCTGTGAATCGAAATACACGTCTTATGAGTTAGAACACTCACGGTAGTTAACGCAGTAAAACACTTTAGACTTTATCTACATGGTAATAGCACTAACCATAGAACACATAGATGGGACAAACTCATGATTTTTTGATTGCAAACGCTAGCCTAGTCATGGAACCCCAGAGAACTTCGGGAAAACCCGAACGCTCTCACTCTCAATGAGAGCGTAAAATGGGGAGAGGGCAAAGCAGCTACGAAAAATTTCAGTCTAGCACAGACTACAGAACGACGAAGGCAGGCCTACGTCGCTTGTGATTTCGTTCTGTCTATGTATGTGTACACTCGTCGGTACATGCTCAGGCTTCGTAGTGTGTGTGTGACTTGAAGTTGTACAACATCGCATTTCAATAGCTCGCTCGACCAAAATTTTTAATTTTCGACAAAACAGCGACAATGCGAATAAGAAATGCCCCTGTGGAAAGAATATCAAGAAATATTGCCATCTTCTTCGTATGTATCCGGTGGCTGTGCCGATAGAGTGCTCGCTTCGTGATGTGACTTGGGGAATGTCCTGGTTCGATTCGCCACTCGAAATCATCGGCTTATATAAGGTTTTTTTCTATTTTATAATTTTGTTTTTTATTGTGGATTTTTTGTTTCTTTATTTTTTGTTTATTTTTCTTTTTTATCCATTTATTATTTATTTATTTTTTATTTATTTATTAAAAAATAGAAAAAAAAACCATATTGGTCGGTTCCGAAGTGGGAATCGAACCAGCGACATTCAGATCGCCAAGCGAACACTCTATCGTTACAGCCACCGGGATACATACGAAGCTTATGCCAATATTTCTTGATATTCTTTCTACAGGGGCATATCCTATTCGCATTGTCGCTGTTTTGTCGAAAATTAAAAATTTTGGTCGAGCGAGCTATTGAAATGCGATGTTGTACAACTTCAAGTCACACACACACTACGAAGCCTGAGCATGTACCGACGAGTGTACACATACATAGACAGAACGAAATCACAAGCGACGTAGGCCTGCCTTCGTCGTTCTGTAGTCTGTGCTAGACTGAAATTTTTTCGTAGCTGCTTTGCCCTCTCCCCATTTTACGCTCTCATTGAGAGTGAGAGCGTTCGGGTTTTCCCGAAGTTCTCTGGGGTTCCATGACTAGGCTAGCGTTTGCAATCAAAAAATCATGAGTTTGTCCTATCTATGTGTTCTATGGTTAGTGGTAATAGGTTTGTCATTTTTACTGATTGTAATTCGTTAAAGGCTTCTAGAACAAAATTGAGCTATCACCTAGAGTGTATCGCTGATGGGCATTCCCTCAAGCATTCGATTTTGATATTCAATATCGCGAAGGCAAACGTATGGCCCATGTAAATTTTCTGTCAAGAAATCCTTTGCCTGATAAGAAAAAAGAGATCAAAATATAGTTGTAGAAAAACATGTACAGTTGATGGAAATTTCTGAAAATTGGATTCAAGCCGAACAACAATGTGATCAGGATATTTTGCAAACAATTAAAAAGTTGAGTGAGGGTGAACTTTTTAAAGATTTAGCTGCAACTTATGAAATGAGAGCTAATGTGCTTTACAGAAAAATTCAAAGAAATTGTAGGACTCGTTGTTTGCCAATCATTCCTAGAACCTTTAGATGGTCTGTAATAAACCAAGTACATGAATCGATCTTACACTTAGGTTGGGAAAAGACCCTAGATAAAGTGTACGAGCATTACTGGTTTACGGAAATGGCGAAGTACGTTCGGAAGTTTGTAGAGAATTGCATCACTTGTAGGGTGACTAAATCAGCGTCCGGAAAAGTCCAAGTGGAACTGCATTCGATTCCGAAGATTAGCATACCTTCGCACATGTTGCATATAGATATCACTGGAGAACTAAGTGGGAAGAACGATCGTAAAGAGTATGTCATTGTTCAAAACGATGGTTTTACAAAATATGTTTATTTGTACTACACTTATAAGCTTGACGCAGTTAGTTGTATTGACGCATTAAAGTCATCGATTGCGCTTTTTGGAGTAACTTCTCGATTAGTGGCTGATCAACGCAGAAGTTTTACGGGATTGAAATTTGTCGAATTCTGTGCTTCTCAGAAAATTCAGCTCCACCTGATAGCGACAGGTGCTAGCGGGGCAAATGGACAGGTCGAAAGAGTGATGAGCACTTTAAAAAATCTGTTTAACTATCGTGGAATTAAGTGAGCGTTCATGGCAAGATGCTATAGGCGACGTTCAATTAGCATTAAACTGTACAGTTAATCGAGTTACAAAATCGAGTCCGTTAGAATTATTAATCGATAAGAGTGCTCGACCATTAGGATTAGTTCCCATTGATGATGATGAGACAGCGATAGACTTAAATGAACAAAGATCTCAGGCTACAAGAAATATGGGCAATGCAGCAAGCTATGACAAACTTAGATTTGATAAAGACAAGGCAAAAGTAGTCAGATTCAGTAAGGGAGATTATGTTCTGATCAAAATTAGTGAGAGACAACAGACCAAGTTGGACCCCAAGTTTCGTGGACCTGTTATGGTCGTAGAAGTATTAGAAGGCGATAGATATACGTTGAAGTCCATGTCAAGTAAAAGACAGTATAAGTACCCACATGATAGGTTACGGAGAATGCCAGAGGTGCAGGTACCAAGCGAGCTGGATATCGACGAAGATGAATATGATTCATCTGGTGAACAGGTGAAACAGACCGTAATGGCACAGTTGGAAGAGACTGTGGTGCAACGGGTGAAACAGACCGTATGGAGACAGTTGGAAAGGACTGTGATGAAGAGACGGGTGAAACAGACCGTATGGAAACAGTTGGAAAAGACTGTGATAAAGAGACGGGTGAAACAGACCGTATGGACTAGTGAGTGAGGCACTAGGGGAATAATGTTTTAGAAAGAGTGTTGTTGTCGATGCTACGTGGTGGTACCTTGCCGTGGATTCTTGAAACGTAAATGAGAACATAAAGAAAAGAGAATGTTTGTAAAACTAAAAGCGAAAATGTTGTTTGATAAGAATGAAAATGTGGAGGTTATAAAATAAGAAAATATTGAAAACATTGTAATGTTTAATGTTTAATGTTTAAGGTAAAAGAAATATGAACAAACAAATGTTGAAATAGGCAAGTAGAAAAATATGAAATATAATTTTTAGTTACGAAACATGTTATTGCAAATAAGAGATTTTGAATTAACATTAAACTGGATTTGTCAAACTGCATAAAACAGAATGTTTTTGGTTCAGTTAGTTAAAACAAAGATGTGAAAATGATGTTTGTATTCCTGCTACACGAGGACGTGTAATTACACAAATTTGTCAGGTTGACCGTGTCGGAGATTGAATTAGGCATTTCTAATAATTTGAATTGTGTGCCTACTGTTAAGGCGAATTGATCAGTGTTAAGTAATGAATATCATGACTGATGTAGAACTGTTTAACACTAGATATGTGCGATGACAGCATAGGCTGTCATCGAGTGTGGCTCGGTGTGCGGTTGAGAGAATTCAGTCTTTTTTCCTTCTGGAAGTCAACCCTAGAGCACGTCGAGACTTGCTGCACAAAATTAGTGGAAAAATGGAAGCCAACAACGGAAGCAACGATTCAGGAAACCCTGAATTCCTCTCTTCGCCGATATCAGAAGTGGGATCTAACTTAAGACCAACAATAAATGAGGAGCAGTTTCGCATTTTATTAGAACAACAAAATCGAACTTCTGGAGCTAGCAAAAACTTTTCGTGCATCGCCTTAAGATGGTGAACTTGTTGTAGCGAAATTTAACTCCGACGCTGCTGGAGCCAACGCCACGCAATGGTGTGCTACGGTGGACATCGTTCTAAAAGAAAAACCATTATAAGGTAGTGCGTTGGCCTTGACGAAGTCATTGGAAGGAAGCTCTTCGCAGTGGTTATCGCAGATTTGCTACACAGGGATCACATGGGAACAATATAGACAGGTTTTCGAGCAAAGATACGAAAACTCAGAGACACCGGCCGCAACTATTTTAAATTTGCTGAACAGTCGCACAAATTCTGGCGAGTGTCTTGCCGTGTGTGCGAGTCGGCTAATGACGTCACTTTTAACAAAATGGCGTGCATGGATCATGAGCAAATTGTTGCATCGGTTGTTCTTGGTCATTTAGCAAACTATGACCGCAGACTATAGCGTATTGCGTACACAGGGACTATTTGCAGCAGACGAGACTCACAGACCGAGTTACAAGACGATTATTCAATTGCAAAGCGGGCTAAAACATTCCCAATCAAATGTTACTCATGTGGGAAGCTTGGACACAGGAAGTCGGAATGCAGAGTGCAGAAACCTTCTACATCTGGAGAAGAGTAGCGAGCTTCGTCAGTGCGTGCTAAAGTTGTGACATGCTATCGATGTCACGGGCCGGGACACATCGGGGATAAATGGAAATTGTATCAAAGTAGTATTTCATGTAGTCCAAGATAATAATATGAAAAATAATATTGTAATTGGCCGCGAAATTTTAGCACAAGGATACTCTGCTATAGTATCAACAGAAGGTGTGGAAATAATTAAAGACAATGAGACTGTTTGTGGCGGGGCGGAAGGACCCGATATAGTAGCAAGTGGTTGGCGGGTGCCAATATCTTCAGGGTCTCGTACGTGAGTAGAATGATTAAAACGCGCGAAAAACTTCGTTTTGATTCTATGTTTGATTTATTTAATTCACAAGGTATACCGACACACACACGAAATGGTTCGGTTTTAAAAAGTGACAAATCGCAAAATAAAGTTAAAGGAGATGAACGGGTGTTCGGGTGAAAATCTCACTCTTCACTGCTCTTCGCCGCTCACTGCTGTTCACCCGGTGGCGTGAACATACCGCCCCCTTGCAACATGTTGCAATTGCCACCCTGGACATATAAGGACGGGGACGGCAACGTTCTGGAGCGCCTAGATCCCACAGGAGCCGGAGACGACCCATCCGAACACGGTGCTCTGGGCTGCGGGAGTACCGCTATGACCGGGCACACAGCCTGGTTGGATGACCTCCGGATAGAGGTCTGCCCCGAGTACCACGGACACCGACGCCGGCCGATAGAAATAGGGGTCGGCCAGGATCAGGGTGGCGAATTTCTCCCGAACCGGCGCCGCCACTTCCCGGATGGGAGTGCGGATGAGCAAGTCCTCTTCGACCGGAATATAACGTTCCGTCGGAACGTCTCGTCGGACCTCGACTCGAGGACGGCCGTACAGGCTTGGTCGACCTCGACCTTGGTCACAGCTAACCCAGGGACCGGGCAAAGGAGCGATTGATGCGGCTCTCAGCCGCACACGCATCGAGAAGGACGCGGGTCTCGAAGGATTTCGAGCCATTGCCCAACCGGAGAACTGCGGTTGGCAGGACAGTCGTCGTCCTGGCGTGGAGCAGGGAGGATAAAGAGATTTCGGGTGCGCCTTCTGGGGAAGCGGAGCGGTCGGACGATGATCGGGAACAGGGTGGGGGTGATTGGCTGCGCCGCCGGGCGGAGGCACGTTGTCTCGGCGTTTGGTCGGCCATGTGGAGCAGGGTATGGTGCTTTGCCCGCATCGTCGGCAACCATGGCGAGTCCGGCACGCGTCGGATGAATGCTCGTGTGCCAAGCAATTGGGACAATACTTGTTGATCAGCACCGCCCGGAGCCGCTTTTCCCCTCGGAGGTTCAGGAAGCGCTGACACTGCCGGAGTGCATGAACCCCCGACAGACCCGGCATCGGTACACGTTCGTGCCCTGCGGAGCAGCTCGTTTGCTGCGGTGGTGCGGCAGACGTGTGGGGGCCATGTCGCTATGAAGGGGGGAGCTGAACGAACTGTAACGAAAGAAATTACGTAGGGGGGAGTGGATTAGTCTATGCGCGGGAACGAACAACATGCACGGAGACGAGGACATTCGGAGGGAACATAGAGGGATTGGGAGTCACGATACGGTTTTAGGCTCAGGACTCCTGCTGTCTTGCAACAGAATAAGCTTCGCCACGGGTCTTCGGATAGACCCACGCGCGGTGGTGACATCAGCCACTCGGACGAGACCGTCAGCCCCGGGCAGAGTGCGCTCAATTCGCCCTAAGCGCCACTCGTTGGAGGGGAGATGATCTTCGGACACGATCACGAGGTCGCCGGTCTGGATGCTGCGAGTCGGTGACTTCCACTTGTTCCGTTTGTGAAGCTCCTTGAGGTACTCACTCTTCCAGCGGCGGCAGAAAGCCTGCTGGATTGCCTTCAGTCGCTGCCATCGGTTGATCAGTGACATAGGCTCGACCAGAATTTCCGGTTCCGCAATGGATAAGAGCGGTCCTCCAATTAGGAAATGTCCCGGGCTTAGGGCCAGCAGGTCCTCTGGATCCTCGCTCATGGGAGAGATTGGCCTGGAGTTTAGGCACGCTTCGATCCTACACAGGAGAGTGGAAAGTTCCTCGAAGGTGTATTTGACAGTGGACGAAGACTTGTAAAACAGGGTCTTAAAACTTTTGACCCCTGCTTCCCACAGTCCTCCCACATGGGGCGCGCTTGGCGGAATGAACTGCCAGGATAAAATGTGCTGGGAAAATGCCTTCATTATATCAAGCTTGGTGGCGTTCAGGAAATCTTGTTCGAGCGCCTTTGAGGCCCTACGAAGGTTTGCCATTGTCGGAGTAAATGCGCTGGGGGCATTGTCTCCGTGCGACAAACCGAGAGAAGGCTGCAAGAAATCTTTCAGTGGTGAGGTCGGAGGTAGCCTCGAGATGGATTGCCTTCGTGCTGAAACACACGAAGACGCAGACATAACCCTTAGTTATGAGACACGCACGCCCGGTGTAATTTTTGATCTCGAACGGCCCTGCGAAATCATGCCCGTGTGGGTAAAGGGCCTGGAGTACGTGATCCGTTCTCGAGGGAGATCACCCATCATCTGGGTCTGTAGTCGTCGACGATGCACGATGCAGACTTTGCACCCCTTGAGGTGGGACTTCACCATGTTCTTGATCCGTGGGATCCAGAATTTGGTGCGCAGATACCGCACCATCAGTTGATTGCCGCCATGCAACGTGATGCGGTGGGCGAATTCGACAAGCAGGCGAGTGAAATGAGTACTATAGGGGAGGAGAATAGGGTGACGTTCATCATATCGGAGGGACTCGGCGGCCCGGAGTCGTCCGCAGGCGCGGAGTAACCCATGCTGATCGAGAAATGGATTCAGATTGAGTAGCGTGCTGGATGATGGCAGGGGTCGCCCTTCCCCAGGGCCCGTATCTCCGCGAGGTATTCCGACGCTGAGAGGTCCGAATCAAGGCGCGCTCGGCGGAGAGAAGTTCGTCATTGGTGAGGTGAACCGTGGAAGGCGTCGAAATCCTTTTGGTGGCGAAGCGTAGGATGTACGCGATGACTCGTAATGCCCTACCATAATCCGAGAAACGTTCGCTGACGTCCTCGAGTAGGGTGGTCGCGGTGGTGTGGCACTGGACTCGTTGCTCCAGCTGGGTGTCTGGGAGTTCGTTATGGGGAGTTGGCCAATCCTCGGGGGCTCGCTGGAGCCAGTCCGGCCCATGCCACCAGAGTCTGCTGGCCGATAACTCGGCCGCGGAGACCCCACGGCTCGCCAGATCAGCGGGGTTGTCCTCGGAGCGCACATGTGACCAGCTTTGGCCACTGGTGCTTTTGGAGATGCTGGATACCCGATTGGCCACGAAGGTGGACCAACTGCACGGGGGTTTATTGAGCCAAGCCAACACGATGGTAGAGTCGGTCCAAAACTGGGAGGTTGCAGGTGGGATTGGGAGTTCAGGAACGATCGACGCCCAGAGATCGGCTAGTAAAACCGCTCCGCACAACTCCAGCCGAGGCAGTGAGACTGTTTTGACTGGAGCTACACGGGTCTTAGCCGTTAATAAATGGACGGCTACTTGATCGCCGCACCGAACCCGCACATATAGGGCTGCTCCATACGCTTTCTGTGACGCGTCACAGAAGCCATGAAGCTCCCACGAGAGCTTATCGCTGGTGTTTAGCCAACGGGGAATGCGGAGTCGACTGAGGCCTGGGTAATCCTGCAGGAATTCGTGCCATTGCTGCAGCAGGAGAGGCGGCAGAACATCATCCCAGCCCAGTTCGGTAAGCCAGATTTGTTGCATGAATATCTTCGCTCGGATGACAAATGGGGCTAGCCAACCAGCGGGGTCAAAGAGTTTAGCGATATGGGACAGAACCTGCCTCTTGGTGATCGACTCCTTCAAGGGAGGGTCCGCTACGGTGAAGAAGAAGACGTCTTCGGCAGCTTGCCAGCGGATGCCCAAGGTTTTTGCAGTGCTCGCGTCTTCCAGCTCGAGAAAGTCCTCTCGCAGCAGGTTCGCTGAAAGGGGGTATGCCTGGGGTCGACGCGGATTTGTCGATACATCTGCGTTGAAAACGAATTGAAAGAACCGCCATTTCAGTACCTGAAGCGTGAGGTCGGCCTGAAGAGTGGGGCCGGTGTGCAAGACATCGTTGAGGCTGACGCCTTGTGTGGAGGGGCTCGACGCGTTAAATACCACGCGTACCTTAGTGGTGGTGCTATCGGGCTTAAACACCGCGTGATGGGGGAGATAGAAGTTTTTCCCACCTTGAGGCGGCGTCACCCGAATCATGTGACCCAATTCCTCGTACTCTTGAATAATGGCATCGTACTGCGTTTTTAGGACGGGATCCTTGAGAAGGCGTGCTTCATTCCGCAGGAATTGAGCCAGCGCGATCGGTCTTGAGTGGCCCAAGTCAACGCTATTCGGACCTTTGAAGGGTAGGGACACAACATATCGACCGTCCTTTCCTCTTTGGGTGGTCTCCTGGAAGTTCCGCTCGCAGAATACGTCATCCTCCTTTTCCGGTTTTGCGGGAAGGTCTTCCACCTCCCAAAACTTGGTGTGGAGTACATCAAGTTTTGCTTCTGGCCTAACTCGCGTCTGTGCCGCGAAAACTGATCGAGACACCGGAGGGTCAGGCATGATAGCTCCACACAGAACCCATCCAAAGATGGTTTCTAGCCGACGAACTCACCAATATCCTTTTTGATCCGTTCTCCGAGGATGTGGGGAAACAGGTCAACACCGATAATCATGTCAATAGGCGCGGGCTTGTTGTAGTACGGGTCAGCCAGGGGGCGATCGAGGCACTGCGTCGGAACCGTATTAAGGAATGGAGCTGTTGGAATGGCCCCTGACAATTTGGATACGACCAGGGCGGAGACCTCGATCTTGTTCAGTCTGTCACACGGGGGAGACAGCAATAGCAGACACACCTTGTCGGCGCAGCCTCCATCACTCTGGCCCATGCCAGTAACCGCAGCGTCTACTGGGTAGAAGGGGGGGGGCGTGAAGACACGCTCGGAGAGAAAAGTTGAATCGGCCCCAGAGTCGATCAACGCCCGAATATGGTGATCCACACCACGATGGTGCAGCGTGACAATCGCAGTGCCTAAAAGGCCTCTGCTGGGGTAGATGCAAAATAACTTTGAGCATTTGTGAGCTGGTTGCTCGTGGACGGACCCTCTGTGGCGCTGGATGGTGGGACTTGCGCAGCGGACGGCGAGGACACGGACACATCACGAGGATGCAACAGCGTATGATGACGTTCCTTGCAGGTATGGCAATTATGCGCACTGGAGCAGCCCTTCACTTGATGACCGCGGGCAAAACAGTTCAGACAAAGTCCCTGCTGTCTAATGGTTTCCAGCCGCTGTGAACAGGCATATCAAGAAAACTAGGGCAGAGCCGTATAGGGTGATTCTCCCGTTGGCACAGCTTACAAGAAGCCGGTTTGAGCTGGGCTTTCGCGGGGAACGCTTGGACCTTCATCGTTGCAGAGGATTTGCGGGGGCCAAAGGGGATGGCTTGCACACTTGGGCCCGACTTATGTTCTTCGGTGGCATCCAGGACACGATACCGATCGGTAAGAAATTGGTTCAAATCGGACCAATTTGAGACGACAGTCTTATTTGGCACTGATTGCTCCCACAGGAGGATTGTGGCCTTCGGCAATTTGCTAGTGCAGATGGCGATAAGTAGGACATCCCAATTCTCCGTACTAACACCCGAACGCTCAAGCGCGGTAAGACCCCCTTGAAACGCAGTATGCAGCTCTCGCAATTTGCCCGACTCTTGTGCCACCGCGGGAATCTGAAGGAGTTGTCTGGCTTGAGTCATGACAAGCAGACGGCTATTTTCGTACCGTGCGGTGAGGTTCTCCCACGCGGCCTGGAAACCCTCATTCGTCAGGGGGGACTTAGCTACGATGGTTCTCGCTTCCCCTCGCGTCTTGGTGTTCAGGTGATAGAGCTTCTCCACTTGTGACAAGTACGGGTTGGCGATATAAATGGCGGCGAACAAATCGCTGAATGTGGGCCATGCTAGGCTGTCGCCATCAAATGTCTCCACCTCACACGGAGGAACTCTATGCCCCGCCGGCCTCGACGGAGCGGTGGGCTGACGCATAAGACTCGTCATCTGTGCCGAGAGCTGTTCGATGCGTTCTCCAAACAACGTCCCGCATCGCACATACGCCGCATAGGCGTATTCGTGCTTCGCCTTGATGCGGCTTATGTTTGCCAAGCTTTCCTCGTCGGTTTGGACTGTCAAGGCCTTGTGACAACGGGAGTGTTCCATCTCGACAGTTGACCACAGCGATTTGAGCTGCTCTAAGTGCATTTTAAGGGAAAACAAGGGCACTTCAGAAGTTAGAGCTTCACTCTCCCGAGCTTCGAACAGAGTCAATGCGTCGCACGCCAGAATGAAATCGGAGAGGGACATTCTGGAGTGTTCTCTGCGCTGTTGTGATACGGATCGGGTGACGGGAGCGTCAGAACAGTGCGTCACAACAACGTGCGGGATCTGGGTCTGGGTTGAAAGCTTGGAACGACCTTTGTGTTCACTCGAGTCTTTAACCGAGAATCTGCGACCCTGAGGGAGGCTGGACGAAGACGGACGGGATCTTGGGGATTCGCTGCGGCTGCGAACAGACGAGAACTTGCGCGAAATATCCGTACGCTTCACGGTCGCCGGAGTTATCGGAGGCCGAACCTTCTCCGTAGTTGAAGAGGGAGACGAAAGACCGTTAGACTTCGGCGCAGTCTTGGACGGCTCCGTGGACATACTCAGGGGACGACCTTACCGTTGAACACCGAGTTTGTGGGTTTTGAGAAAATGAGGAAAATTTGAGGAAATGAGAAGTGGACTGTATGAGGACGCAAGAGCTTTCTCACTGTGCACCGCAGGATTGCGGGAGAATTATCTCGCGTGCGGCTCGGAAACGGAGCCCTTTTAATGGGGATAGATGCGGAACAATATACGAACGCACGAGTGCGGATCAAAACTTGTACGTAGACAAGCTAAATGATTACAAAACAAGTTTGTATGGATTCGTAAGTAACGCTGGGAGTACGTATAAAACAAAACTCGGAGGAAATATATAAATAAAGATGTATAGGATAAAAGAAAATACGTTTTTGTATAGATCTGGATCTGGATATATATATGTGCGCACAATACTGGCCGGAAAATTATATATATAATTTATAAATATGGACGGATGTATAAATATGGGCCCGATAGTGCTGGAAAAAATATATATATGTATTTATTTATAAATATGGGCGGATATATATATGAGCGCAAAAGGCTGGCCGGAAGAAGTATATTTATAATCTTTGAATATGAATGGATATATAAATATGGGCCCGATAGTGCTGGAAAAAATATATATATGTATTTATTTATAAATATGGGCGGATATATATATGAGCGCAAAAGGCTGGCCGGAAAAATATATTTATAATTTTTGAGTATGAATGGATATATAAATATGGGCCCGATAGTGCTGGAAAAAATATATATGCATTTATTTATAAATATGGGCGGATATATATATGAGCGCAAAAGGCTGGCCGGAAAAAATATATTTATAATTTTTGAATATGAATGGATATATAAATATGGGCCCGATAGTGCTGGAAAAAATATATATGTATTTATTTATAAATATGGGCGGATATATATATGAGCGCAAAAGGCTGGCCGGAAAAAATATATTTATAATTTTTGAATATGAATGGATATATAAATATGGGCCCGATAGTGCTGGAAAAAATATATATGTATTTATTTATAAATATGGGCGGATATATATATGTGCGCAAAATACTGGCCGGAAAAATATATTTATAATTTTGAATATGAATGGATATATAAATATGGGCCCGATAGTGCTGGAAAAAATATATATGTATTTATTTATAAATATGGGCGGATATATATATGTGCGCAAAATACTGGCCGGAAAAAATTATATATATATAATGTATGAATATGTACGGATATATAAATGTGGGCACGAAGTGCTGGAAAAATATATATGTATTTAGTTATAATATGGGCGGATATATAATTAGGCGAAAAAAGGGAATCGGAAATAATGTGATTTGAACTTGGCGCGCTTGAGCCGCCTATCGATATCACGACTCGACTCACGTGTCACCACTACTCCGAAAACAGCTGTCGGCCGTTGTTTATATTTGATGTTGTTGTTTAATTATGTTAATAATTTTTTTTTTTGTGGTTGTGCAAAAAAGGAGAAAACCAATAACAAAAGAACGCTTTTACACGCCGCGAGTGTTGTGCGCGAAGGCAAACAAAACAAACGATCAATGCATGTGGACAAATGCTTGATCTATGTATGTACGTACATGCATAAGTACACAGGTGAGTATATAGATATATGTGCACACGCGTTGTTCACAACAAAAAAATAACGTAAGTAATTGTCATTTAATTGGAGGTGGGGTGGTGTTAAATTAATGCGCGACACCGAAATGGATTATGTGTTGTGGATATGTACATACATATGTGCAATGTATGACTATGTAAGTATGTATGTACATATGTAAGCAAGTGCACCGGTTTCCAAAGACGCGCGTGGGGAATTAATTTCGCACCTAATTCGAACGCGCAAGAAATCGCGGTGCATACGTTAAGTGTTATTAAAAAAAAAAACAATACTTTTTGGCCTTTTGTGTTGTGGTAAATGTGTGAAGGGATTATACATATGTACATGGATATGTACATATGCGCGTACATCAACAGATGACGATGTGTGTATGTACGTAGATACGCGCGTGCGGCAATTAGTTTGGCATTAAAAATAATTATTTCAACACATAAGAAAACGCGGTGAACACTTGGATTATTATTTTTTTTCTATTTTTTATAACACTTTAATATTTTTTTTTTTGTTTTTTAACCCTTTACGCGGACTTGGCAAACAGCTGTGGAAATTACATGTACATGTGAATGCATATGTAAAAGAGGTGGATTTGGACAAGTGCGGGGAAAAATATAAATAAAGAAATGGAAATGTAATGGAAAACGAGAACGTTGGACAAACACGCTAAGGATTAGGAACTTCCATGGACCCTTGGAACAGGTCAGGTATGTACATACAATATGTAAAAGTGTGTAGGTCGCTATGGAGAAGCGGGAAAATCTCACACTTTTATTAGTATGTAGGGGCAAATGAAACGAATAATGAAATTTTGTACTTATCAGGAATTCCGCCGATGCAAGCTGGAGGAGCGGAAGGATATCCGGCTCGAAGGACCAATGTTTGTGGCGGGGCGGAAGGACCCGATATAGTAGCAAGTGGTTGGCGGGTGCCAATATCTTCAGGGTCTCGTACGTGAGTAGAATGATTAAAACGCGCGAAAAACTTCGTTTTGATTCTATGTTTGATTTATTTAATTCACAAGGTATACCGACACACACACGAAATGGTTCGGTTTTAAAAAGTGACAAATCGCAAAATAAAGTTAAAGGAGATGAACGGGTGTTCGGGTGAAAATCTCGATTCTGAATAATGGCGATGCCCATTGGAAAAAACCCAGTCACCCCTCCTGGTGTGACCGTAGATGCCGAGGATCAAAAAACCCTCCTCACTCTTCACTGCTCTTCGCCGCTCACTGCTGTTCACCCGGTGGCGTGAACAGAGACAATTACGAAAATGATTTTAATAACTTAGCAACTGAAGCACAGGGAGAAGATAAAAATCAATTGTTAAGATTGTTAAGAAAGCATTCAAAATCATTCATTCGCGGAACTTCTTTAACTCGCGTAACTACTGGTGTAATGTCAATTCGATTAGTAGAATCTACCAAGACTGTGCAAAGACGCCCTTACAGATTCAGTCCCAGTGAAAGAGAATTACTCCGGTCAAAGTTCAAGAGCTAATAGATTATA